>NW_027256896.1:6655379-6657879 GCF_029215685.1 Pituophis catenifer annectens | reverse complement strand
GATGTAGACTGATTTTGACCGCTGAAACTCGCGTACGAAAAGTATCCAAATTGGTGTGAATCAGCCCCAACAAATTTTTAAGCTTTAGATATTTGGCTAGATCTATGAAAATCCCAAGAGATGACACCATAAGATAGTCCTCTCCTTGTGCAGAGACAAGTGACAAAAATGGTGCTTAAACTGTATGTGGAACAGTTGAGGGAGGGAGGTAAGTGTAGCCTAATGAAGCAGGGGATGAAATCTACTTACCTTTCTTACTGGTTCGGAAGTGCATGCACCATGCACACAAGCTTGCTCTGCTCTCTCGCGTCACATGTGCGTGGAGAAATTTCTGCGCGTGTGCAAAAACCTTATGTGCATGCACAGTGGGTAAAAAACACATTACTTTCCTGGTTAAAACCAGGAAGTAATGACATCCGGGTGGGTGGGGCGGAGCTTTGCTCCGCCATCGCTACCGGTTCTCCAAACCACCCGGCTACGTTCGCTACTGGATTCGCCTGATCCAGTCTGAACCGGGAGCATTTCACCCCTGTAATGAAGGGAAGAATTGGGGGAAGGGGGGAACAGTAGTGAGTAGATGGTTCTAATGTACCTGTTGGGCCTGGAAGCCATCTTTTTTCGTTGGATCTTCAGGCCTGCCACATTCACTACTGTGAGGAAACTCACTGTCTTGTAGTTTTCTTTCTTTGGGGGATGTTTACTTGGAACCCTGACAGTGCTGTGGCCCGCCAGCAGATATGGCAGCAGATTCGGACAGTGAGGAGGTTGGGGAGGAACATGGGCCAGTCCCTGGAGTCTGGGGAAGGCTCGGACGAGGGCTCTACATCGGAGGCAGAGAGGGGGGCCAGGGCCGTATGCCAGTTATTAGCTGCCTTCGGAGTCAGACATCAGTGAGGCAGACAAACAGTTGGAGCTTTTTCCCAGTGTGCGCATGCACAGAGTTGCCAGACGAAGGGAACAGCTAAAGAACAAGGGTCGACTTGGGAGTAAGGCCACAGGTGGACAATGAATGGCCCCTTCCAAAGGGAATAAAAGAGGAGCGAAAGGGGAGTGGAGTTTGCAGGAGACAATTAGTTCATTCCTGCATTCTTGCCAAGTATTGCAGTGTCTGAAAGATATCAGCTTGGCCACTCTCCAAGCCTGATAAAGGTCAGTAATGGTGAACTATCTGGAAAGACTGTGGGAGAGGAAAGACTTTGCTGAGAGGAATTCACTGGAAATTAAATAAAAGGGGTTTATCAGGACTCGGATTCAGCTTTGTGCTGCTGGGGAAGCCTAGGTCAGAACAGACAGTACCTTCAGAAACAGATAGAAAATAGGTGTCCCTTTTCCAAAGGGGAAAAAAAACACCTTCCGAAAGACAGAGACTAGCGTACCATCATTCAGACAGATTGTTCAACTTTACAGACAGATTAACAGAGTTGGAAGGGACTTTATAGGTCATCTAGTCCAACCCCCCCGTTCAAGCAGGAGACCCTACACCATTTCTGACAAATGGCAGTCCAATCTTTTCTTGAAAGCCTCCAGTGATGAAGTTCCCACAACTTCTGAAGGCAGTTGTTCATTGTTCTCACTGTCAGAAAATTCCTCCTCTGTTTCCAGGTTGAATCTCTCCTCGGTCAGTTTCCATCCATTATTCCTTGTCTGGCCTTTGGGTGCTTTGGCAAATGGCTTGACCCTCTCCTATCTGTGGCAAGCACCTTCAAATATTGGAAGACTGCTATCATGTCTCCCCTGGTCCTTCTCTTCACTAGACTAGCAATGCCCAGTTCCTGCCAACCGTTCTTCATATGTTTTTAGCCTCCAGTCCCCTCATCATCTTGGTTGCTCTTCTCTGCACTCTTTCCAGAGTCTCAACATCTTTTTTCTAGTGTGGTGACCAAAACTGGATGCAGTATTGTAGGTGTGGTCTTACTAGGGCTTTATAGAGTGGAATTAGTACCTCACTTGATCTTGATTGTATCCCTCTGTTAATGCAATTTAGGATTGTGTTGGCTTTTTTAGCTGCCGCTGTACATGCATATTTAGTTGATCGTCCCCTTTCTCACCCTGTTAAAAATCAATTGTGAAAGCATCCTCTACCTCCTTAGATAAATAATAATAAAAATAATAAAAGACATGGTTGAACTTCCAGAACTGAGCAGTAGGTCTGTCATGTTCTACCATATCATCATCATCATCATCACCATCATCATCATCACCATCACTTGATTGTCATTGTGCGTGTATACACAGTATATACCCATACAACGAAATTCACTTAAACGCCCAAACACCAACGCACATAACAATCCCCAAACACACTCCCACCCACATCGTCCCTGGTCCCCAAATTACCTGGCAGATTCAGGCCATGGTTGTTAAAGTTATCAGCCTGATAATGTTATTAGCCTGACATTACAAATCAGAACGAGATAAGTAGAAACATTGGTTATTTTTTCCCCCTTCCTTTTGTAGGTAAGGGGCCCAAACAAATCTCCCGCAGCTTAGTCACTGTCTT
>NW_027256896.1:6498630-6655279 GCF_029215685.1 Pituophis catenifer annectens | reverse complement strand
GGGGGAGGTGGGGGGGAGGAATGCACCGAGGAAATCTGTGCTTGCAGTAAACAAGTAATTGTGTCTTTTAGCTAAGATAAAAATGCCATAACACTCACCGGGGCACTAGTTTTTAGCATAATGCACATGGTAAAATTAGGATAATGCTGATTTTATTTGCAAAACAAAATGGGGAGGGGGGAATTGTGCAAGGAATAAATATTGCCTTCACCCAAATCCTCTGCTCTTTCTTCTTGTATTAATTACCCAGATGTCAATTTTACAGAAGAAATTTGTACCCTGGAAGTAGCTTAGATGATTGTTCCATGTGAAGTTAGCAACACCTACTACTGTAATAAATTCTGACAAGGTTTCTCCAGAAAGAGGAGGTTCGTTTCTCAGCAAGTATTCATCTGAGATTTACAGATTAACAGAGTTGGAAGGGACCTTGTAGGTCATCTAGTCCAACCCCCCGCCCAAGCAGCAGTCCCTATATCATTTCTGACAAATAGCAGCCCAATAGTAAAGGATATTGCCTTGCCAGAGCTGGACCCAGATCTTCTCTTAGCATCAAAGATTTCCTAGAGAGTTCAAGATTTCCCCATGTGGTTTAAATTTCTCTCTCATTTTTCCCCTTTCTTTCCTCCACCCACCCACGTCATATCAACTATTGACTTTCAATTCCAAAAAATGATGGTTTGGTGCATCTGAGGGCATAAACCTGGCACCTGCCTGCAAAACTTTAATAATAATAATAATAATAATAATAATAATAATAATAATAATAATAATAACAACAACAACAACAACAACAACAACAACAACAACAACAATAGAATAATCCCCAATAATAATTGGGGATTGAAGATAAGCAGCAAGAAAAAATCACAAAGTACCGGGACTTGCAAATTGAAGTTGAGCGATTGTGGAAAAGAAATTGTGTGTTGTCCCCGATTGTAATTGGAGCCCTTGGAGCAATGCCCAAAGGGCTACCCCGCTATTTAGAAATTCTAAATTTACCGGACTTGAGCATTTTGACTCTACAAAAAACCACCTTACTCGGAACAGCTTACATCCTCCGACGATACCTTAACAGTTCCTAGGTCCTTGGTTAGGACTCGAGCTACTAAGCTATTAACCAGCCACAAAGGCTGTGAATCTCACTGAAGATTAACCAATAACAACAACAACAACAACAATAACAACAACAACTTTATTGTCATTGTACATGTATACACAATATACCCATACAATGAAATTCACTTAGCACCCAAAGACCAGGTCCAAACACACATAACAATCCCCAAACACCCACCCATCCACCACAAATTCCCCACCCCTAAATCACCCAAACATCCACACAACAGACCAAGTAATGCTGTCCAACAGCTCACTGATGGTGGCCCTTTAGTTCATTGTTGAATGCAATTATAGCTCTGGGTTAAAAACTATTCAGAAGATGTGTGGTCTGAGTTTTAATTGTTCTGTATCTTCTGCCAGAAGGCAACAGTCCCAAAAAGATTATAAGCAGGATGGGAAGAGCCTGGTAGTACAGTGGTCTAAAGCACCCTGTTAATAAAACCAGCTGCCTGCAATTACTGCAGGTTCGAATCTTGCCAGGCTCAAGGTTGACTCAGCCTTCCATCCTTTCTAAGGTAGGTAAATTGAGGGACCCAGTGGTGGGGGGCAATAAGCTGACTTTGTATAAATATACAAAAGGATGAAGGCTATTGCTTAGCACATTGGTAAGCCGCCCTGAGTCTCCAGAGAAGGGGTGGCATATAAATCAATTTTTTTTTAAAAAAAAGAGTCTCTGAGAATGTTATGCAACTTTCTCAAACAGCGAGATGTGAAGATGTCGTCCAGGCTGGTAGCTGGAACCCAGTGATATTCTGGGCAGTCTGTAGAGCTTTTCTGCCCGCTATAGAGCTGCTCCCATACCATGCAAGAATGTCATATGTCAGGGACACTCTCAATGGTGCTGCGATAGTAGGACAGAAGTAGATGCTGAGATAGATTTATCTTCCTGAGCAGTACATTTGTGCTTTTTCTCAGGGTCATACGGAGACTGGATTTTTATAGTTGTGAAGTGTCCTAAACAGTCATCGCCTTTCACATTTCCATCTACCCCAAAGCATCTTTTAGGAATTAGATCCGATGCTTCACATATCTAGGAGAAGAGCTCAGGCAGAGCTCAGTGGTGGAGGTTAAGCATGTCATCAGTTTAGAATCCTTGCATTCCCACTTCTTCTTCTCTTGCCATATCCGTCATTGGACGTTGGCGATCATGTTGGCGATCTTTTTTTATCAACAGCCGCACGAAAAAGTGCTGCTGAGTTTTGTCCAAACCGGTTCCCTTAGATTTTGAAGCCACAATGTTCTTCTTCTGCCTGGACCTCAATCTTTCCTGGAGGATGAAAGTGAGGGATGCTGTATTTTTCCGGGTGTCATATCACATGTCCAAAATATTCCAACTTTCACTTTTTTATGGTTTTGATTATTTCCCTTGGCTTTCTCAGGCGGCTTATCACCTCCTCATTTCTGATTTTGTCAACCCAACTTACACGCCACATCCGTCTGTAAATCCACATTCCAAATGTTGTCTAGTCTCTTCAAGTGGTTTTCTCTCAGAGACTAACTCTCCACTCAGTAGGAGCAGGATAGAAAAGATGTAGCATCTGACAAGCCTGATTTTCAATCTTAAAACCTTGCATTCCTACAAGCGCTTCAAATCTTACCCCTCCTGAATTCCATTGATACTTATCTGGCACCAATTTGGTGTTGAATTTTAACTCTCGGGTATAGACTTGATAAACCCTCTTTGTTACACTCGTTATGAATGGTCCTGATTCTTTGCACCTGACGGCATATCTGTTCTGACCCAATCTTAGCAGAACCAAGAAACAGACTCCTTGTCCCAAAAAAACCCCTCTTTATTTAGCTATTGTGAATTCATGGCATTCACACACACAGAAAAGTCCAGACAATAATCCTTCCAAGGGTTAATTGCGATAACAGAACTTATCACAGGGGTGAAATCCAGGAGGTTCTGACAGGTTCTGGAGAACCAGTAGCAGAAATTTTGAGTAGTTTCGGAGAAACCAGCAAATACCACTTCTGGCTGGCCACAGAGTGGGATGGGAATGGAGATTTTGCATATCTTTCCCCCAGGAGTGGGGAGGGAATATGGATTTTGCAGTATCCTTCCCCTGAAGTGGAGTGGGAATGGAGATTTTGCAGTATCCTTCCCCTGAAGTAGGGTGGGAATGGAGATTTTGCAGTATCCTTACCCTGTTCATGCTCACCAAGCCACGCCCCACCAAGCCACACCACATCCACCAAGCCACACCCACAGAACCGGTAGTAAAAAAAAATTGGATTTCACCACTGCCTTATCAGTCGTTGGGTAATTGCCAGGCCGAGAGATTCCAGTCACAAAGCTGTAAATTAATTCCTGACAACAAGTCTCTGAGGCACGAACCACGATAAGAAATACGAACGGTTGTCTCCTGCAACCACCACTCCCCTTTCGCTTCTATTTCTTCCCCAGCCAGGAAGGGGCCATTCAGCGTCCACGTGTGCCTTTCTTCCTGAGTTGCCCCCTCTTCCTCAGTTGTTCTCCTCTCCTGACAGCTCTGCGCATATGTGCATCTGGAACAGGTCCCAGCTGTTCTTCTTCCCCCACTTATCTCCAACTCCGAAGGCAGCTGGGAAATGTTGGATGGCCCTGGCTCTATCTCTGCTTCCAATGCAGAGCACTCACCAGAGCTTTTCCCAGACTCCAGGACTGGCCGAGGGTTCCTCCCCAACCTCCTCATCGTCCGAGTCTGCTGCCAGGCTCCACTGGCAGCTGACAGCCACAACAATATCTTTATTGGCTAGCATGGGAATCAAATGTCAAAAAAAGGCCCAAACCAACTTCATTCCAATCTTAAATTGTTGCACAAAATCCTGTTGTTGGGTTGTTGGGTTGTTTTTTTTTTTTTTTGGGGGGGGGGTGGTGGTGGTGGTGGGTGGTGGTGGTAAGGTTTATTTTCTCTCTCATTCCCTAAATTTTTAAAGGTTTAAAATAAACTTCTTGGTCTGTTCATCCTTTATTTTGTGAAATCTCCCTCAAAGCTAAGGAAATCAGCAAAAATCCCACCCATAATGGCAGGACCACAACACAGCTGCTAAGCTCATAGCCATCAGAAGTGGATGGACTTTATTTTAAAAAAATTAAATGTGCAGCTTCTGGAGCAAAAGGTACACAAGTACAGCTGAGAGAAAATGATATCCTTGTTGGCTTATTTTATCTATTATTTAGAATGTACTTACATGTGTAAATATATTTATGAATGAAGTAGAATTTGAGAGTGGTTCTATTTTTAAAAGTATGTTGTTAGCCCTACTTGTACATACAGCCATCTGGAGAAGGCTCTGATACTGGGAAAGGAAGGAGGAACGAAAAGGTAGATAGGCTCGGTTACAGGGGCAAAATCTGTGAGGAAAATCTGAAGGATCGGGTTAGTGGGCAGATCATCCTGGAGAAAAATGTCACTATATTGTCACGGAAGATTGTCACCCAAGCTGATGACAAATCTTCCCTTCCCCTCTTCTTCCTTTCCTTTCCTTTCCTTTCCCCTTTCCTTTCCTCTTTCCTTTCCTTTCCTTTCCTTTCCTTCTTTCCTCCCCTTCCCTTCCCTTCCTCCTCTTTTTCCTTTCCTTTCCTTTCCTTTCCTTTTCCTTTCCTTTCCTTTTCCTTTCCTTTCCTTTCCTTTCCTTTCCTTACCTTTCCTTTCCTTTCCTTTCCTTTCCTTTCCTTTCCTTTCCTTCCCTTCCCTTCCCTTCCCTTTCCCTTCCCCTTCCCTTCCCCTTTTTTTCCTCCTCCTCCTCCTCCTCCTCCTCCTCTCCCTCCTCCTCCTCCTCCTCCTCCTCCCTGATCTGGACAGTTAGGGCCTGTTTCAAACCAGTGTCGACCATGATCCAAGGAGAGACTGCAGAAAGAGAAGGCAAATATGTATATTTCCCCATCTTCTTCCTCTGACAAACAGATCATTTCTAACACCAATTCCTTTATAAACCCCTCCATCCACAGAGGAGCAAGCGTAGGCCCCAGCTCTTTAAATATATATATATCTGAAAACAAAAACACAGAAGCCCTTTTCAAAAGAATCTGCCTTTCATTTCAGAGTGCTTAAGCTATTTTACAAGAACATCAATGAGAGGCCATTGCATTATATTTCAAGACTTCCCTTCACCTTTGGGGGATGCAGTGGGTTTTCTGCTTAAACTGCTGAGAATGAACAAAACCGCTCAGATTTTTTGAGGTCACTCAAAAATTTGATTGCCTTGAATTTTGATGGGCCTAGCAAATATAGAGCCCTGCATCAGTGAAAAGAGAGGGTTTTTTTTGAAATGTACGGAATATATTATCTTTGTTTGTAGGCTTCCTCCTCCTTCAAGTCTGGCGGATGATAACTGAATTCAGAAAAATAGCTGCACATACAAACTCTTATTCATCACTGACAAATGTTATGTTGTTGTTAGTTGCGAACTTGTGTCCGACCCAACGCGACCCCATGGACCACGTTCCTCCAGGCCTTCCTGTCCTCTACCATCCCCTGGAGACCATTTAAGTTCACAGCCGACTGCTTCAGTGACTCTATCCAGCCACCTCGTTCTCCGCCGTCCCATTCTTCTTTTGCCCTCAATCGTTCCCAGCATTCGGCTCTTCTCCAGTGAGTCCTTCCTTCTCATTAGGTGGCCAAAGTATTTGAGTTTCATCTTCAGGATCTGGCCTTCAAAAGAGCAGTCAGGGTTGATCTCCTCTAGGACTGACCGGCTTGGATCACCTTGCAGTCCAAGGGACTCGCAGGAGTCTTCTCCAGCACCAGAGTTCAAAGGCCTCAATTCTTTGGCGCTCAGCCTTCCTTATGGTCCAACTTTCACAGTCATGCGTTGCAACTGGAAAAACCATAGCCTTAACTATACACACTTTTGTTGGCAGGGGTGATGTTCTCTGCTTTTTAGTATGTTGTCTATACAAATGCTATAACAGGTGCCTAGTAAACATGGTTGGTATAGCGATTGTACCTTCTCCATCCATATTTGACCTCAGTGCTGGGCATCTGCTTCATTGGGTTTAATTATGGCGGGTGGGACCAAGCGGGTTCAGCATCTGTTCTTTTGTTAGGGTCGAGGTTACTTAGAGCTTAGAGCTTTGAAGAGTTCTTATATATCCCTTTTTTCTTAATGAGGGGAAAACACAGAGACAAGCTGATCTTCTATTATGGAGATACAGAACATGCTATGTACACTCTTGAATGTGTTGTTATCCAATTACTGAAGCCAAACAAATATTTGGTTTTGTGCTTCTTCTTCTTCTTCTTTTTTTTTTTTTTGGAAGGAAAACAAATGTGTTCGCGGCTCAACAAAGTGTTGGTAATTTATACCACTGTGAGTTGATACCATGCATTTTGATGGGTGTGCTTGTTCTGATGAGTCAGTAGAAATTGTCTAGGGAAAATCATGTGCGAAGAATGTGTCACAGAGTGGAGTTTTTTTCTCTCTCTCTCCTTATTCTCTGTATTGTATTTATTAGAATTGTGTGTCCCCATACAGCATTCTCAGAGTTCAGGATAAAAACCATAGCTTATTCATGGATCAGACAGCGCCATGCGTGAGTGACACAAGTTGTGACTTGTGAACCTTTGCAAACAGAAAACATCCTTGTCATCAGTGCAGAATTTTGTGGTGTAATTTTCCAAGGGCTAAAGTCAGCGTAAAAGTGTGCAAAGGAAGGGAAGTAATGGGTGCAAAACTTCATATGTCAGCCTATAGACCCATGATGGCAATCCTGGGGCACGCATGCCCAAAGTGACACCCGAAGCTACTTTGCCCGGCATGCACGGCCTGGCCTGTTTGCCTTCCAAATTTCCGGTGCACATACACATGCGATGATCAGCTGTACTTCGCCTGTGCGGCAGTGCTGAAAACCAGCCTGCGCATGTGCACCAGCCAGCTGATTGTCCGGTGCGCATGTGCACTAGAACCTGGAAGTTTGGCTTTTCCAGAGTGCGGTCCCGATGAGCACATGCGTGCGCACAACGTTTTTGCACGACCTTTTCAGCACTCAGTGCCGAAAAGGTTCGCCATCACTGCTATAGACCAATGTGGTGTAGTCATTAATATTTGGGGCTAGGGGCAAGATAACTCAGTTTCTCATCCATCACCAACCCAGCAAGTAATTTTGTGTTGGAAACATAGTAAGACAACCTGCCTAGTGTTCCGCCACTAAGCAAGATGAAAGGGATATTGACCAATTGGCAGAACTTCAAAATAACAGAATAACAGAATTGGAAGGGAGCTTGAAAGTCTTCTAGAGATCCTGTACCTTTTCAGACACATGGTTGTCCAGTCTCTTCTTAAAAGCCTCCAGTGATGGCTCACCCACAACTTTTGAAGGCAAGTCGTTCCATTGGTTCATTGTTCTAGCTCTCAGGAAATTTCTCCTTAGTTCTATGTTGGTTCTCTCCTCGATCAGTTTCCATCCATTGCTTCTTGTTCTGCCTCTCTGTTGTGGCCACTATTCTCCAGACGTTCAGGTTGCTGCAGTTGTAAGAAATCTCTATATATTGTGAACTATTGAAACAACCAAGGGAGGGCTCGATAAGGCCTTGGTAAGGCCACACTCGGAATACTGCATCCAGTTTTTGTCATCACAATATAAAAAAGATATTGAGACTCTGGAAAGAGTGCAGAGAAGAGCAACACAGATAATCAGGGGGATGGAGGCTAAAAGATATGAAGAACAGTTGCAGGAATTGGTTATGTCTAGTCTAGTCTAATCTAGTGCAAACTCAAATACTTTGGCCACCTAAGGAGAAGGAAGGACTCACTGGAGAAGAGCCTAAGAAGAGCTGGGAAAGATTATTGAGGGCAAAAGAAGAAGGGGACGGCAGAGAATGAGGTGGCTGGATGGAGTCACCAAACAAGTCGGCGTGAGCTTAAATGGACTCCAGGGGATGGTAGAGGACAGGAAGGCCTGGGGGGAACATTGTCCATGGGGTCGGGATGGATCGGACATGATTTCACAACTAACAACAACAACAATAACAACAAAGTCTAGTGCAAAGAAGGACTAGGGGTGACATGATAGCAGTGTTTCAATATTTGTGTGTCTGCCACAAAAAAGAGGGGGTCAGCCTATTTTCCAAAGCACCTGAAGGCAGGAAAAGAAGCAATGAATGGAAATTAATCAAGGAGAGAAGCAACCTAGAACGAAGGAGAAAGTTGCCAGCAGCTAGAAGAAAAACTATTGGAACCTTCAGAAGTTGTGGGTGCTTCATCACTGGAGGCTTTCAAGAAGCCACTTGTCAGAAATGGTCTAGGATCTCCTGATTGAACCGGGGGTTGGACTAGAAGATCTCCAAGGTCCCTTCCAATTCTGTTATACTGTTAACACTGATAGAATCTCTCCAGATTTTAACAGAGGTTGAACCTTTTGTATGTTTCTCCCACCTTGAAAAAAAGTATAATGTAATCACCCTTAAAGCCATTATCTCCTCTGTCCAAATCTGACACTTTTTCCAACAACCTAACTAAACTTTTTAATGTCTTAATCACAAAGGATGAGTTAAGTTGCTGTTATTTTTGTTCCTTTTGCTCTTTTGCTGCACTGTTCATTCTTATGCAAATTGCTATCATTCTTCCTCATCCTACTGAGGAAGCTTCAAACCCCCCTCCCCAAACCGGAAAACAAACAAAGAAAACACACATACACAGTTTTGAAGTTGATGGCGGGAGACAATTGCCATGACTTCTGAATTCGGGATCGTTCTAGAATCTATTCGAAGCCTCTGTTTTCTTTTTGTTGTTGTTGTTGTTTAAGTTTGTAACAGTTTCTTCTTCTTAAATAACACCAGTAATCCCAACTGACTCATTAATTAGCTCAAAATGTGACAGTTGCAAGGAAAAGCACTCTAGCTTTTTCTCTCCCATTTGAATATCGGGAAGATGGACTAAAAATAGTGTCTGCCATCTCAACGTGCACAAACTGTGTCTGTAAAAAGACTACAATGTTTTTCGTTGTTGTTTTTTTAAAAAATTGCAAGTTACCCTCTGGTGAAGCAATTTGAACAGCTTTGTATTGGCGATATGCATTCTCCCTCTCCTTCCCTCTCCCTCTCTCTCATCTCTCTTTCTCCCTCATTCCCTCTCCTTCTCTCTTTCTCCCTTCCTCTCCCCCTCTCTTTCTTTCCCCTTCTCCCCCTCTCTCACTCCCTCTCTCTCTCTCCTCCCTCACTCCCACTCCTTTCCCTCTCCCTCTTTCTCTCTCCCTCCCCCCTCCTCCTCTTTCTCCCTCCATCTCTCCCTCTCTTCTCCCTCTCCCTCTCTCTTTCCCCTTCTTCCCCTCTCTCCCCTCCCTCTCTCTCTCCACTCCCTCCCTCCCTCTCCTTTCCTTCTTCTCCCTTTCTTTCTCTCTCCTTCTCCCTTCCTCTCTCTCCCTCCCTCTCCCTCTCCTTATCACGCTTTCTCCCTCCCTCCATCCCTCCCTCTCCTTCTCTCTTTCTCCCACCCTCTCCCCCTCTCCTTCTCTTTCTCTCCCCCTCTTTCTCTTTCTCCTTCTCCCCCTCTCTCCCTCTCTCCCTCCCTCCCTCTCTCCATTTCTTCCCCTTTCCCTCTCTCTCCCTCCCTCTCCCCCTCTCTTTCTCCCCCCTCTCCCTCTCCCCCTCTCTTCCTCTCTCCTTCTCCCCCCTCTTCCTCTCTCCTTCTCCCTCTCTCTCTCCACTCCCTCCCTCCCTCTCCTTTCCTTCTTCTCCCTTTCTTTCTCTCTCCTTCTCCCTTCCTCTCTCTCCCTCCCTCTCCCTCTCCTTATCACGCTTTCTCCCTCCCTCCATCCCTCCATCCCTCCCTCTCCTTCTCTCTTTCTCCCACCCTCTCCCCCTCTCCTTCTCTTTCTCTCCCTCTCTCTCTTTCTCCTTCTCCCCCTCTCTCCCTCTCTCCCTCCCTCCCTCTCTCCATTTCTTCCCCTTTCCCTCTCTCTCCCTCCCTTTCCCCCTCTCTTTCTCCCTCTCTCCCTCTCCCCCTCTCTTTCTTTCTCCTTCTCTCTCTGCCCCCTCATATTATTTAACAAAATCTGTTGGACCAGCACATGGCAAAGATCCAGCTAATCCTTGAATATTTGGCTGTGTCTCCTACTGAGTAGCTTCCTACTCAAGATGACTCAATGTGTCTGGCGTCCCACAAATCACAACTGCCAGCTTATGTCTCTTTGAAAAGAATTCCCCGTTCTTATCTAATCCAAGGATTTTCCCCCTTATCAGTCGCTTCTGCAGCTGTAACAGAATAACATATGGAGAGGATTCCTTGATCGGATTCCTAAGAAGAAGAGAGTAGAGATGGGAGATTAAGCTATCAGGAAGTATAAAAACCCAAACAGGGTTTTGGAGGGCTTCTCCAAAAACAGCAGGGAGAAAACGGTAACATGTGAATTCTGTGTGTTTGTGTGTTTGTGTGTGTGTGTGTGTGTGTGTGTGTGTGTGTGTGTGTGTGTAAACACATTTTTAAAAAATCAACTGCAACTAGACAGTGTGAGTTTCCATGTTGAAGTACAAAATATATGAAAAACGTACTCTCTGAAACAGTCTTTTGGTATTTGGTAAAAATAAGTTCTTTTTGTTTTTTTCAGCATTCCTTCCCAGTTCATGTTTTTATTGAACGGTTTTTTAAAAAAACAAAAATATGATTTTTTTTTACAATTTTCTTCTTTCCAGCATTTCCGCATCAGTATTCATTTCTTATATATCCATTTTTCTCCCTTTTTTTCTATTTACTATCTACACATGTGATTCTAATATTCATATATACATACGAAAATATCAGTGTACTAAATTACAATCATGCATTCTGTGTCCGTAACATTTCTACATGTTTGTTACTACATTCAAACTCCTGTATCTTCCTCATTTAATATTTCCTTGCCCTTTATACCTCTCCTATGCCACCACCCACCGAGGAAAATAAATCTTACACAGGAGCAGATTATTTTATGGCTTTAATAGGTTCTTTTTTTTTCAAATTGACCATAGAACAAAGAATTATAAGGTTGGAAAAGATCTTGGAAGTCTTCTAATCCAAACTCCTCCTCAAGCAAGAGGCTCTACACTATTCCGGGAAAACAGTTGTCTAGTCTCTTCTTGAAAACCTCCAGTGATGGAGCCACCCACATTGTTTTACTCTGTTTTGATCATTTAGTGTGATAGTCAAAAGAAAACAGAATACTCAGATAAACAATGTTGGCCAACAACTTCATATAGAGATGTTCTTCGATATTTTCTCCATTTGGTTCTGCTTTCATGTAAGAGCATTTTCTCCCGTAAGAGAAGAGTTTGTGAGAAATAAGATACAGATACAGATTAACAAGGGACCTTGTAGGTCATCTAGTCCAACCCCCCTCCCCACCTCCCAAGCAGGAGACCCTACATCATTTCTAACAAATGGCAGTCCAATCTCTTCTTGAAAGCTTCCAGTGATGAAGCTCCCACAACTTCTGAAGGCAACTTCTGTTCCATGGGTTGATTGTCACTGTCAGGAAATTTACCCTTATTTCCAGGTTGAATCTCTTCTTGTTCAGTTTCCATCCATTGTTCCTTATCTGGCCTTCAGGTGCTTTGGAGAATAGCTTGACCCCTTCCTCTCTATGGCAGCCCCTCAAATATTGGAACAGAGCTATCATGTCTCCCCTGACCCTTCTCTTCACTAGACTAGCCATGCCCAGTTCCTGCAACCGTTCATCGTATGTTTTAGCCTCCGGTCCCCTAATCATCCTGGTTGCTCTTCTCTGCACTCTTTCTAGACTCTCAACATCTTGTTTATAGTGTGATGACCAAAACTGGATGTAGTATTCTAGGTGTGGTCTTACTAAGGCTTTATAGAGTGGTATTAGTACCTCATGTGATCTTGATTGTATCCCTCTGTTAAGGCAATTTAGGATTGCATTGGCTTTTTTGGCCACCGCACACTGTTGGCTCATATTTAAATGCTCCTGAATGGAATGGGGTCTCCTTCTTCTAATTTGCTGAGGGGCGGAAATGTGGGGGAGGGGAGAATGAAGGAGCCTGGGGTCTTGCCAAAGATGATGATAACCAAATTGGAGAGAGAGAGAGGCAGAAAAATAGGCAGACAGGTAGACACACCTATTTCGAGTCAGCTTTAGAGTGGTAAAGAATTTCAAATTGCCAAATTCCAGAATGGACCAGTCAGCTTATTGCCCCCACAATCCGGGTCCTCAATTTACCTACCTCGGAAGGATGGAAGGCTGAGTCAACCTTGAGGCTGGTGAAATTTGAACTCGCACTAATTGCAGGCAGCTGGCAGCTAAGTGCTACATAACAGCACTTAGTCCGCTGCACCACCAAGGCTCTTTAATCTTCTCATCATTCCTATTTTTTTTTTTTTAATTTGATTTATATGCCGCCCTTCTCCAAAGACTCAGGGCGGCTTACAATGTGCTCAGCAATAGCCTTCATCCTTTTGTATATTTATACAAAGTCAGCTTATTGCCCCCACAAACTGGGTCCTCATTTCACCTACCTTAGAAAGGATGGAAGGCTGAGTCAACCTTGAGCCTTGGCGAGATTCGAACCCTGCAGTAATTGCAGGCAGCTGGTCTTAAGCAGCTTAATAACAGGGTGCCTTAAACCCTTGTACTACCAAGGCTCTTACCCGTCTCCTCCCACTTATGACTTCATGACTGTAACTTTGTTGCTTTATATTGCAATTTATATTGATATTGTTTCCTGATTGCTCATTTGTACCCTATGACTATCATTAAGTGTTGTACCTTATGATTTTTGACAGATGTATCTTGTCTTTTTATGTACACTGAGAGCGTATGCACCAAGACAAATTCCTTGTGCTTCCAAACACATTTGGCCAATAAAGAATTCTAATCTAATCTAATCTAATCTAATCTAATCTAATCTAATCTAATCTAATCTATTGCTACATTGCTAGGACCTTTTCAAAAGTATAGCCCTTTCCAAGACAGTGTTTCTGTTTTGTCATAGAAGGACTTGGAGCCAATTGTGTAAATATCAGCCGAAGCATTAGGGAGAGTGAAACCCACACCTGGTGAGGGACAATTAAAACCTTCAGGTCCAAGGTCAGCGTCCTACTTGCTCTACAATATCGCTATATCAGAGCGCCAAGCTTCTGGGAAATGAACAAATCAATTGCTGAAACCCTTTTGAGATGTTCAGATCTGATATGAAATAGCAGAACATCGCACCAAATCTCGGTAGCAATTAGTTATCCAGAAATGCAATTACACAGCAAAATAGAGATGTGGGGGGAGAGGAAGGGGAAGGGAAGTGAGCCTGGGTGTAACTGGAACCAGTGAGGTGAACCATTTTCTCTCTGGAGACTACAGAAAGCAATATTTAAAGATACGGATAGACTTTTTGGACCGATGTAATAATTCTGTAGTCAGAGAAAGGAGGAGAAGATAAATATTTCTTTAATCCACCCCATTAATCATATTTGGTGGTGGGTGTCCTCTGGGGCCCTTTTCTGCAACTAGTCAGTTTCCAAATAGTCTATTTCACTGGTTTCTTTTCTGATTGGAGAGATATTTACGTAGATCAGCCATGAAAAAGTTAGTTGCCTTCTTCCTGGAAAGATATATGTGGAATGTGTGTTTGTCTCCCAATTTGGACTAAAGGTTCCCCTCACACATACGTTCCCAACTCTAGGGGGCAGTGCTCATCTCTGTTTCAAAGCCGAAGAGCCAGCGCTCTCTGAAGACGTCTCCGTGGTCATGTGGCTGACATGACTCAACGCCAAAGGCGCACGGAACGCTGTTACCTTCCCACCAAAGGTGGTCCCTATTTTTCTATTTGCATTTTTTACGTGCAAGTAGAAGCTGGGACCAGTAATGGGAGCTCATCCCATTACGCGGCACTAGGGATTTGAACTGCTGAACTGCCGACCTTTCGATCGACAAGCTCAGCTTGTCTACAAAAAAAAACAAAACAAAAAAAAAAGTTGGACAACAACTTGGGATTTCCTAGTCATTTTCCATTAAAGCACCGCTGACAATCTAGCTGACTATTTTTTCAACCGTGGCAATGTTCAGGTGTGCAGACTTCAACTTCCAGAATTCCACAGGTAGCATGACACCCTGGGGAATTCTAGGAGTTGAAGTCCATACACCTGAATGATTCTGAGGTTGAGAATGTGTGGTCTAGATATTGCCAAATAAGTGGGCATACAAATGTCCTTGTGGTTTTATTGGCAGAGTATGGAAATGATTTATCACTGTCACCTTCTGGGGTTGTTTTTTTAAAAAACTTCCACTCTACGTCTATTGCCACTCTATAGTCTATTTTTTTCTGCTGTTTAAATTTTCCCATTCAAAATCTAACCAGCTTCACCTCTGCTTAGCTTTTCAAGTTCATAGACTCATAGTGCTGGAAAGGACCTCAGCGATCTTCTAATCCAGCCCCCTTCCCATGGCAGAAGTCCTTATTCCATCCTGGTCAAATGGCCATCTAATCTTTTTTGCCGATGACGTAAAATTATTCAATTCTACAGATAATTCTGATGTTTTTGCAAAGTGATCTCGACTATGTGTCTGAATGGTCACCCATTTGGCAACTTCAAGTTTCAACTAATAAGTGCTCTATCTTACATTTTGGTAAACGTAATCAGAATGTCAAGTATAAGCTAGGTGGCACTGATCTAGCAGATGACCCTCACTTTGGTAAGGATCCAGGTGTACTTATCTCTGACGATTTATGCTCCAAAGATCACTGTAACAGCATTGTTAAAAAAAAAAAAAGCATTAAGAGCTATAAACTTAATTTTGCAAAGTTTCTTTTCTGGAAGCATTGTATTGCTAATTAGAGCTGATAAAACTTATGCTAGACCAATCTTAGAGTACTGTTCAACTGTTTGGAATCCCCACCATATATCTGACAATAAGAATAGAATAGAATAGAATGGAATGGAATGGAGCGGAGCAGAGCAGAGCAGAGCAGAGCAGAATAGAATAGAATTCTTTATTGGCCAAGTGTGATTGGACACACAAGGAATTTGTCTTTAGTGAAAATGCTCTCAATGTACATTAAGAAGAAATAAAATATATTTGTCAAGAATCGTAAGGTACAACACTTAATGATAGTCATAGGGTACAAACAAGTATATTAGTATAATGGAACACTGCTACAATCTTTCTTTTCCAGTTGTGTAGTAACTGCATGGGGACCTTATCTTCTGTCAATAACTCATTATATTGATTAATAGGACATCTTCTTATAAATTGTTTGGTTCACCTATTATATTGATTAATGGGACATCTTCTTTTCAGACTGTATATAAATCTACACTCATATATACAAATCCCAATCCAGTATCTTCTTAAAAAATGTCCAGTGATGAAGCACCCACAATGTCTGGAGGCAACTTCTGTTCCACTGGTTAATTGTCCTCACTGTTAAGAAGTTTCTCCTCAATTCCAGGTTGCTTCTCTCCTTGACCAGTTTCCATCCATTGTTTCTTATTTTATTTTATGAAATTAAATTCTTATTTTATGGATTTGGGGTTTTAAATTGGGTAGCCAGTGATTTAATTCTTTTTAATTATCTTAACTTTTGCATTTGTATGTTTTTTTTAATTTTGGCTGTTCACCGCCCTGAGTCCCTTCTGGGAGAAGGGTGGTATACAAATTAAATAAATAAATAAATAAATAAATAAATAAATCCTTCCCTCTAGTGCTTTGGAGAATAATTTGACCCCCTGCTCCATCTCCTGGTGGCCCACTGCATCCCAGAACTCCTGAGCTCAAGTGATCTGCCAGCCTCAGCCTCCAGAATAGCTGGAGGCTCACGCCACCGCGCACGGCTGACCCCCTCCTCTTCGTGGCAGCCCCTCAAATACTGGAATACTGCTATCATGCAGCCCAGTCCTTCTTTTCTCTAGACTCGCCAAACTCAAATCCTGCAACCGTTCTTCATATGGTTTATTCTCCAGGCCTTTGATCATCTTAGTTGCTCTTCTCTGAACTGTTTCCAAAATCTCAACATCTTTTTTTGTAATACGGTGACCAAAACTGGATCCAGTGTTCCAGGTGGGGTCTTACTAAGGCTTTATAAAGTGGTATTAATATTCCATGTCATTCTGATTCTGCGCCTTTGTTTATAGAGCCTCTTTCTCCAAGTTCTTCTGAATTTGCTCTCAGTTGTTTTCCATTTTTTTCATTGCATTATTGAAAAACTATAAATTTCTTATTAATTCCATGAAACTTCATCCACTTTGTTTGTTTTGTAATCAATCCAGGTTTCATAAAGCTTGTTTTATGCTCTCTCTCTCTTTTTTTTTTTTAAGAAAAAGAAATATTGTTTTAGCAAACAGAAGTTGTTTTTGTACAGGTTTTCTTGTTTAATTTTCTACAGATTCTCTCTTTGCCTTCACTAAGTAAAATGAGCCTGAAATCAGGTGTTTTTAAATGTTACCTACAATATAACCACTAGAATGTTATAGGTAGATAAGTGATTGGGTGGAAATTGTTGAGTGGTGCTTCTTTTAGTTTCTCTTTCATGATCAGAGTTGTTCAGCCTGAAGTGAGCTAATATTTTACTGATCTTTGCTACAATATTTGATTGCAATAATCTGCAATAAATTTGAAGCCCAGATCCATAAAGCTTGTCTTTTCATGGTATACTCCAATTCTTCACTTTGTTAGCTTGTTCTTTTGCAATTGTTGATGTAGCTACTGATGTTTCTCTCCTCCAATTTTGTGTTCTTCGGTAAATGTCAGTTCCATTGTGTTTGATTTGTTTATGCCAAATGTTTACCAAAATTTCAATGTTTTTTCCTTTTTTTAGGAGATTCAAGTGGTTTTATTGGATTCAGCACTGAAAAAAAAATGATGTTCATTATTTGAAATTATTTTGCAGGAATTGCTAGATCCTACTTTTGCGTTATCCAATGTTCTTAGCAATTGCCATCACACATTATGCTAATTCAGCCAGGTTTTCTGCAATTGTTTTGTTGTCCAGATGATATAACTTTTTATTTCCCCATTTTGTTGTTTTTATTTTAATTTTGTACTTTGCTAATAGCTTTTCAGAATTGATTTATTTTATACTTTCCAATCTATGCTAAGTTGGCATCTAATTTTTGGTTTGGTGGAGTGCTTTCAATCTGTGGATTAGTTCTATTGTTATTATTTTTGTGGGGCTATACATGTGCCAGTCAATCTCTTTTTTTTATTATTATTATTATTTTTGTCATCATTAATTGGGCAACCAAATTTACATCATGCAACATTTATTTAAGTATTTTCTTTCAGTAGATTTCAAATGAGATGATTATTTTGTTTATGCCAAATGTTTACCAAAATTTCAATGTTTTTTCCTTTTTTTAGGAGATTCAAGTGGTTTTATTTGATTCAGCACTGAAAAAAAAATGATGTTCATTATTTGAAATTATTTTGCAGGAATTGCTAGATCCTACTTTTGTGTTATCCAATGTTCTTAGCAATTGCCATCACACATTATGCTAATTCAGCCAGGTTTTCTACAATTGTTTTGCTGTCCAGATGATATAACTTTTTATTTCCCCATTTTGTTGTTTTTATTTTAATTTTGTACTTTGCTAATAGCTTTTCAGAATTGATTTATTTTATACTTTCCAATCTATGCTAAATTGGCATCTAATATTTGGTTTGGTGGAGTGCTTTCAATCTGTGGATTAGTTCTATTGTTATTATTTTTGTGGGGCTATACATGTGCCAGTCAATCTCTTTTTTTATTATTATTATTATTATTGTCATCATTAATTGGGCAACCAAATTTACATCATGCAACATTTATTTAAGTATTTTCTTTCAGTAGATTTCAAATGAGATGATTATTTTTTTTCTTAGCTTTTCTTCCATGCATTTCAAAACCTTTTTCTCTAAGATATTCCAACAGCTGTTAGTTCATTGTTTTGGATTTGCTATGCAAAATGTTCATTGGCACAGGTGTTTACGTTTATTCATTCCTCTACTGAATTTTAACAATTTTTTTAAAAAAAATTAACCTCTTGTTTTCTTCTTGTTGTCGTTGTTATTCTAGTTTAATAGTTTTGTTTTGTTTTGTTTTGTTTTGTTTTGTTTTGTAAATACCTTGTTTCTCAGAATAAAATGCTTGCTTCGATAACTTTTGATTCTGAAAAAAATATTTTCTAAGTTTAACACCTTTGATTCAAAAAACAATGTGGTTTGACTCATAATAGCTTTTCATAATTTCTTGATTTTTTAAAAAAATTATTGACAATTCATTTCAGATATTTTCTTTCAGTACTTTTGTAGTTTCCTGTTCTAGTTGCTTAGCAGTGGAAACAACATCCTGTAGCCCACGTCACATGACTCCCAAAAACCAATATCATCTGATAGGGCTTATTGACTTGACCACAACAGATCTTGTATGAAATTAGAAAATAAGTGGTTTTTTTTTTTTTTTTTTTTTTTTTGTGGTGGTGTTTGTTTTCACCATTTGGAAGAGTAATTAAGATTTTCTTGCTCTGATTCTGTCATTCAAGACATGTCTGCCTTGGGAACCCTTATAAGTATACAAATACATACTGGACTAAAATCCACACATGGTTGGAAAAAATGACAAAAAAACAACAACACATAGACTTTAAGCCAGAGATTTTTTTAATTAGGGATTGTGCCAGAAATATACAATAGAGAATTGAGATATTTGATTGTGAATGTTTTAACAGCGGCTAGAATTATGTTTGCTAAAAATTGGAAAAATGAGAAAATACCAACGCAAGATGAAGTTATTAAGAATGTGCTGAAATGAGTAAATTGACATTTGAAATTAGAGAACAAGAAGATAAAGATAAAGATAAGATAAGATATGGGGTGTATTTTATCAATGGCTAGATAATAAAACGTGGAAATGAAATATGAAACATGAAATGAAAGTTATAAATATAATATTCGAAAATAATTTTTATGAAGCAATAAAGCCATAGTTAAATAAATGATAAATGAGGATGTTTATTTGTTTGACAATATGAGAAATTAGATAGTTAGTAAACTTTGAATATGGGGATGAAGCACAAAAGACTTGTAACCGACCGACACACTGTTTGCAATTGTAATGGATGATGGATTTATGTTTTATGGCCCCATGAGCATCTGAACACCTTCTAGTTTTTTAAAAAAAGAGGGTGTAATTGGTGAACAAGATGAACTTGTGTCAAGGCCCTCTTGGCCACAGCGGCCACCAGCTCTTCAATGAATCTTTAATGATGACAGACAAATGAAATTTGGATTTGAGAAACACTGGCAGTGAAAGAAAAATAGCCAGGTGAAGTTGAACAAAATCAAAGCACTGACAAGGGGCTTCCTGCGTAAGTCTCTGCAATTTTTTGAGCAACATTTATTATTAACAGATGAACAGAGTTGGAAGGGACCTTGTAGGTCATCTAGTCCAATCCCCCTACCCAAGCAGGAGACCCTACACCAGATGGCAGTCCAGTCTCTTCTTGAAAGCCTCCAGCAATGAAGCTCCCACAACTTCCGAAGGCAGCTTCTGTTCCATCGGTTGATTGTTCTCATTGTCAGAAAGTTCCTCCTTATTTCCAGGTTGAATCTCTCCTTGATCAGTTTCCATCCATTATTCCTTGTCTGGCCTTCAGGTGCCTTTCAGGTTCTAACCTTTCTTGCCCTTGTCTCCTTCCTATGGCTGAGAGAGAGGAACTGACCCAAAGTCACCCAGCTGGTTTCATGCCTAAAGCAGGACTAGAACTCACACTCTCCTGGTTTCTAAATGGATGCATTTAACCACTACACCAAACTGTTTCCCAGCGACCATGTACTAAGTCCAATCTTCATATGATTTCCTGGAATCAACATTCAAAGCTTTACCTACAAATGACCATACACCAATTCCACAACCTCAGAGCTGTAGCTGTCTCTTTCCAAGGTTTTTGATCCTAGGCCGTAATAGATATAAGCTTTTAGGTAAACTTGGTATGGAGATGTTCCACTGTCGTAAAAGTGCCACAGGCATTAAAAGAAATGTAGCCTCCTCTTGCAGTTTTGTTACAAAGCTATAGAGTGTTAATCTTCCTTTCCAGCCTCAACCTACTTGGTTAAGCTTGGTTGAGTTAAACAAGGTTGCTTCCAATAAACAACTTAACTGTAGCACACTTAAAGTGCTAATTGGAGTTTTCATGATAAGGAAGGGAAAGGAAAGGAAAGGAAAGGGGAAGAAAAGGGAAAGGAAAGGAAAGGAGGGATAGGTTGGAGGAAGGAAGGAAAGAAGGAAGGAAGGAAGGAAGGAAGGAAGGAAGGAAGGAAGGAGGGGATAGGTTGGAGGAATGAAGGAAGGGACAGGCTGGAGGAAGGAAGGAAGGAATAGGTTGGAGGGAAGAAGGAAGGAAGGAAGGAAGGAAGGAAGGAAGGAAGGAAGGAAGGAAGGAAAGGATAGGCTGGAGGAAGGAAAGAAGAAAGGAAGAGATAGGTTGGAGGGAGGAAGGAAGGAGGGAAAGGATACGCTGGAGGAAGGAAAGAAGAAAGGAAGGGATAGGTTGGAGGAAGGAAGGAAGGAATAGGCTGAAGGAAGGAAGGAAAGAAGAAAGGAAGGGATAGGTTGGAGGAAGGAAGGAAGGAAGGAATAGGCTGAAGGAAGGAAGGAAAGAAGAAAGGAAGGGATAGGTTGGAGGAAGGAAGGAAGGAAGGAAGGAAGGAAGGAAGGAAGGAAGGAAGGAAGGGATAGGTTGGAGGAAGGAAAGAAGAAAGGAAGGGATAGGTGGGAGGGAGGGAGTGGGGAAGGAAGGAAGGAAGGAAGGAAGGAAGGAAGGGATAGGCTGGAGGAAGAAAAGAAGGCAGGAATGAAAGAAAAAGAAAGAAGAAAGAAAGAAAGAAAGAAAGAAAGAAAGAAAGAAAGAAAGAAAGAAAGAAAGAAAGAAAGAAAGAGACTGTCATGTAGTCAGACAAGAAGAGAGGAGGAAATCAAAAAGATGGATCACCCTAATCTGTCTATTGACATCTCTCATGGCTGAATAAATGGTGTAGTTGAGCTATATTTGCCTGTATCGATCCAATGCTGTTTAACATTCATGCCTCCACTCGATGGGGTTGGCCAGAGGGCAGTGCATTTGTGAGCCATTCCGGCTCTCCAAGAGACTCACCATTTGCACAGAGGCTGGGATGACAAAATAACTGACTGCCGTGAGGTTTGAGTGCTTTGAAGCTTCTGTGTGTCATTGAAAAGGGACCATTTACCTCTTACGTTTATCTTTCTGTCTATTTGCTTTTTTTCTTGATGGGGGTTTAAAATGCAGGGTTTTTATTTTATTTCGGTAACGAAGAAATTGTAAATGGTGACATCACTGAGAATAAATTGTAGTTATAGATTGACAGTGTCACAGAATAACAGTAATACATCTCATTGGTTTCAGTGACAAATTTTAGCATTGACTTCAACCATATTGGACCATTGTTGTTGTTGTTAGTTGTGAAGTCATGTCTGACCCATCGCAACCCCATGGACAATGTTCCTCCAGGCCTTCCTGTCCTCTACCATCCTCTGAAGTCCATTTAAGCTCACGCCAACTGCTTCAGTGACTCCATCCAGCCACCTCGTTCTCTGCTGTCCCCTTCTTCTTTTGCCCTCAATCGTTCCCAGCATTAGGCTCTTCTCCAGGGAGTCCTTCCTTCTCATTAGGTGGCCAAAGTATTTGAGTTTAATCTTCAGGATCCGGCCTTCTAAATAGCAGCCAGGTTTGATCTCCTCTAGGACTGACCGGTTTGATCGCCTTACAGTCCAAGGGACTCGCAGGAGTCTTCTCCAGCATCATAGTTCAAAGATCTCAATTCTTTGGCCCTCAGCCTTTCTTATGGTCCAACTTTCATAGCCATACATTGCAAATGTGAAAACCATAGCCTTGTCTATACACACTTTTGTTGGCAGGATGATGTCTCTGCTTTTTAATATGCTATTGGACCTTATCTTCACATAATGTTGAAGAAACAGTTGGTAACATTTATGTCACTGGGTTATCCCAGGTGGATTTGCCCTGCGGCAAGTTGTCCCCCAGGGAGATCATCATGGTGAAAAGGCCATGGCGAGTTGTCCCATTCGAAATCCTTGGTTGCTCTCTGAGCTTTTAACCAGCGCAGGGATTCACTTAACAACTGACAAGAAAGGTTGTAAATTGGGACTAGAACTCACTTAACAAATGTCTCACTTATCAAAAGAAATGTTGAGCTCAATTGTGGTTGTAAGTCAAGGACTACCTGTATGCCATATGTTAAATAACTAGCATAAATAATTACCGTAACTAGAGGGGTAGAATAATAATCATGTGACGTGTTAATACCACTTTATAAGGCATTGGTAAGGCCATACAGGGAATTCTGCATCCAGTTTTGGTCACCACAATGTAAAAAAGATGTTGAGACTCTAGAAAGAGTGTAGAGAAGAGGAACCAAGTTGATGAGAGGACTGGAGGCTAAAACATATGAAGAACAGTTGCAGGAATTGGGCATGACTAGTCTACTGAAGAGAAGGTCCAGGGGACACATGATAGCAGTCTTCCAATATCTCAGGGGCTGCCACAAAGAAGAGTGGGTTAGCTTATTCTCCAAAGCATCTGAGGGCAGGACAAGAAGCAATGGGTGGAAACTCATCAAGGAGAGAAGCAACCTAGAACTAAGGAGAAATTTCCTGACAGTGAGAACAATTAATCAGTGGAACAATTTGCCTCCAGAAGTTGTGAAGGCTCCAATATTGGAAGTTTTTAAGAAAATGTTGGATAACCATTTGTCTGAAGTTGTGTATGGTTGCCTGCCTAAGCAGGGGGTTGGACTAGAAGACCTCAAAGGTCCCTTCCAACTCTGTTATTCTATTCTATTCTATTCTATTCTATTCTATTCTATTCTATTCTATTCTATTCTATTCTATTCTATTCTATTCTATATGGATGGATGCTGTTAGTTTTTTGGGGTGTCATATGATTATTCATGTTCCATGAAGTTGAATGCAGGGGTGGGCTGCTGGGGGTTTGCAGGGGTTTGGGAGAACCTCTAGCTAAGATTCTGTTCCATTCGGAGAACCCCCAAATCCCACTCCTGGCTGGCCCCGCCCACCCCACCCCTCCCAGGAATCACCATGCAGCCCATTTTGGATGCAGGTAAGTACAGGGCATGCATGGAGGCTCAGGGAGGGCGAAAACCGGGGCTACCAGAAGTTTGCAAAGGCCTGTTTCCATCCTCCAGAGGGCTGCCGTTTTCACCTCCCAGAGGCTCGAGGAAAGCCTCTGGAGCCTGGGGAGGGCAAAAAGCCCCCCCACCCCCGTTGTGCAGGAGGCTGACTAGGCCACACCCACCATTGCCATGCTCACCCAGCAACCAGGCAGAATACCCCTTGCTAAAATTTTTGAAGCCCACCCCTGGTTGAATGGTATTGATTTTTTTTTTTTCAAAAATAGCCATTATCAATACTGAAAGAAACATATCCTCGCTGATTGAAAGGTTAGTTGGTTAGCTGCTTCTGAACAGTGTAAAAGGAGAAAGGAAAATAAAACCAGACACGGCTGCCTCGATATCCATTAGGTTTAAGGGCGAAGGTTGAACTCAGCTAGAGCTTACGCCATGCTGGCCAATAAATAATTATGAGCAAATTGCATCTTTTTTACTATATGCTGATTGGTGCTGGAATTGCTTTTGAAAGTTCCCATAAGTTCCCGTTATAGATTAAGTGCTGTTGTAGGAAAAATAACTGCACCCAACTGAAATGGGTGAATGTAATCAGGTTTAATGGACTTGAGAGCTTGTTGGGAATTAAATAACTATTGATTGGTAGGAAACTTGCTGTCATTACAAAATGCCACTCTGGACGAATTATCCAAGCAGCAGATAGATTGCAAAGAAAGGGCCCTCGGAATACTCAAAAACCTTCCTTCCTTCCTATATATTGCTTCATTTCAAGGGAGGGGGAGGGGGAAGGAAAATGAAAGAGGAGATAACCAAGGGAATGCAATGGCCATTATGAAATGCAATACACTAGCAAGAGAGTTAAGTGCAGCTGCCAGTCAAGGATAATGGCTTTGTTGTGAATTATGATAACAACTTTTGCAGTTGTTATCTAGAACAAACTATGACACAACAGATTTCTCTCTACCCTTTCTTTTATACTGTACTCTATACGTAGTCCTCGATATACGACCACAATTGAGCCCAACATTTCTGTTGCTAACTAAGACAACTGTTGAGTAAAGTAGAGTAGAGTAGAGTAGGGTAGAATAGAATAGCATTAAGAGAATAGAATAGAATAGAATAGAATAGAATAGAATAGAATAGAATAGAATAGAATAGAATAGAATAGAATAGCATTAAGAGAATAGAATAGAATAGAATAGAATAGAATAGAATAGAATAGAATAGAATAGAATAGAATAGAATAGAATAGAATAGAATAGAATAGAATGAAATTAAGAAAGAATAGAATAGAACAGAACAGAATTCTGAATAGAATTCTTTCTTGGACAGGTGTGATTGGACACACAAGAAATTTGTCTCCGGAGAGAAGGTGGGGAGAGAGAGGGAAAGAGGAGAGAGAGAGAGAGAGAGAGAGAGAGAGAGAGAGAAGGAAGGGGAAATAGAGGGAGGGAGGGAGGGAGGGACATTCTTTCTGAATCTTAGAATTAACCATGCACAAGAGGCCATTATAAAAAGAAAACAAAATAACAAACACTGAACAGGTAGTGTCAATGGGACATTTGTGCTAAGGACATTTTTGTCAAATTATCACCTCTCAGACCCCGATTAATTGCTGGAAATCTTCTACAGCAAATATCCAACTCAACTCTGTTCAAAATTATATTCTGGCAGTAACACAAATCCATTTGATATGGATCTGTATTAAAAGAAGAAAAGATGAAAGGGTTTCAGCCGATCCGTCCTAATTAAGATCACTCCTCCTAACAGTATTTGCTTCTGTGTAGCCATCTGTCATTCTGATAATTTTTAAGGCATGCACCGTCAATGAAAATTTCTCACACTAACCGAGCCCCATTTCTTAATCACCTTTGGAATTATCCTTTGGAAGAGCAAGTTTTCATCACACTCATTGTGTGAATTTCCTTCATCTTAGCAAAATCAGTTTTAAATAGAACTTTTAAGAACTCTGAAAAATATTTACCTCTTTGAATAAAAAAGCAAAAGAGTGTTTAGAATATCAATTTTTGGAAAGATAAAAAAATAGCCTTAAGGGTCCAGTTGGATTTGGAATAAATAATTGAAATTAATTACAAAGTCCTTACTGTGGGAAACTATTGTTGTTGTTGGGGGAAAAGATACAATGGAAATTGAAGGTTGGACCCTAGAAGGAACTAGAAGAAACTAGAATAAATTAAGGGATAAGAGAAAAAATTAAAGGAGAAAAATACTTACATTGGATTCATTAACAAATAATACTTTAGTATACTCCAGTACTCCCTCCGTAGTTTATAAAAAAATATGAGGAAGAGCAGTGATTGAGTGCCCACTTCAAATAGAAAACACGAAGACTCTAATATTGTCCATTAAAAACGATGGAGAACTTGGCCACTGGTGGGAAACCAAATGAAGGTCATTGATTGACAGGAACAGTTTTGAACCATAAGATCTGTTTGAATGAGTACAAAGAAGAGCAACTAAGATGATTAAAGGATTGGAGACAAAAACATATGAAGAACGGTTGCAAGATTGGGGTAAAAAGGTAAAGGTAAAGGTTCCCCTCGCACATACGTGCTAGTCGTTCCCGACTCTAGGGGGCAGTGCTCATCTCCGTTTCAAAGCCAAAGAGCCAGCGCTGTCCAAAGACATCTCCATGATCATGTGGCCGGCATGACTCAATGCCAAAGACACACAGAACGCTGTTACCTTCCCACCAAAGGTGGTCCCTATTTTTCTACTTGCATTTTTTATGTGCTTTCAAACTGCTCGGTTGGCAGAAGCTGGGACAAGTAACGGGAGGTCACCCCATTACGCGGCACTAGGGATTCGAACTGCTGAACTGCCGACCTTCCGATCGACAAGCTCACTGTCTTAGCCACTGAGCCACAGTGTCCAGGATTGGGGTATGGCTAGTCTAAAGAAAAGGACTAGAGGGGTGACATGATAGCAATACTCAACCTATTTTCCAAAGCACCAGAAGGCAAGACAAGAAACAATGGTTGGAAACTAATCAAGGTGATAAACAACCTAGAGCTAAGGAGGAACATCCTACCGGTAACAGTGAGGACAATTAACCAGTGGAACAGTTTGCCATCAGATGGAGATGGGTGCTCCATCACTGGAGATTTTTAAGAAGAGTCCAGATAGTCACTTATCTGAAATAGTATAGGTTCTACAAAGAGAGTATGGCTTAATAAGAAGCTGATGGAACATACAAAGATCCAGATCTATAGAGCCTGTGTCCTGAGCACACTCTTGTACTGTACTGAGTCTTGAACACCTTTCATATGCGCTGTCTCCGATGAATTCTTGGCATAAAATGGCAGGACAAAGTTCCAAATAGTGCAGTCTTGGAATGTGCTGGAATTTCTAGCATGTATACACTATTGAAACAGCGACGTCTACGCTGGCTGGGGCATGTCGTGAGAATGGCTGATGGTCGGATTCCGAAAGATCTCCTGTATGGAGAATTAGTGCAGGGAAAGCGCCTCAGAGGGAGCCCACAGCTGCGATATAAGGATATCTGCAAGAGGGACCTAAAGGCCTTGGGAATGGACATTAACAACTGGGCAACCTTGACCTCCGTTCGTTCAGCTTGGAGGCTAAAGACGCAGCATGGCCTTCTCCAATTCGAAGAGACACTTGTTCGGCAGGCTGAGACAAAGAGGCAGTCCCGGATCCAGCGAAATCTGGGGGCTGGGCAGGGGACAGAATGTATCTCCCTTAGTGTGGAAGGGATTGCCCCTCTCAAATTGGCCTTTTTAGTCACACCAGATGCTGTTTTAGGACCTCTTTCCAGAGCACGATACCACAGTCTTCTGAGACTGAAGGTAGCCAATGATCAATGGTGGATTTCAAAAAAATTTACTACCGGTTCTGTGGATGTGGTTTGGTGGGCGTGACAAGGCTTGGTGGGCATGATTGGTGAGTGTGACAGGAGAAGGATACTGTAAAATCTCCATTTTCACCCCACTCCAGGGGAAGGTTACTGCAAAATCCCCATTTCCGACTGATCCGCTGGGACTCGGGAGGCAGAGAATAGATGGAGGCGGGGCCAGTCAGAATTTTTACTACCGGTTCTCCGAACTACTCAAAATTTCCTCTACCGGTTCTGCAGAACTGGTCAGAACCTGCTGAAACTCACCTCTGCCAATGATGATAGGTTCTCCTGCTTGAGCAGGAGATTGGACTAGAAGACCTTCAAGGTCCCTTCCAGGTCTATTTTGATTGAATAGACCACTTTCAAGTCTGGCTTCAGCCACTCCTCAGCAGTGACAGTTAATAATGCTCAGTTCCCCCTACCCCTCCAGTAATATAGAGACTCCCTCCCTAGATAATATCTTCACGAAATCTCTCTCCCCACCCCCTCTTCTCTCTCGTGTAATTGTAGCTAGGCCGTGGATTTTCACGAGGGGGTGGGGGGTGGGAGATGTCACAATAGATTTGATGTATATGGTACAGATCTTTTAGTCTCCCTATACATTATAGATTTGAAACCTAATATATTCTTGGAAGATCAGGGCAGCGAGGGAAACATGCATATTTATATGCCTGAAATATACGGTGTGCTCCCAGCAACATGGCAGGCTGTTTTTTAAAGGTTTGTAAGGGGATTATGAGTTATTTTGTATTTCTTTGCGACCATAAACATCTTGCCAAGATATAAATGTCAGCAGGAACCAGAGAAACAGATGAAACACTCCAAAGGGTAATAAATACTTAATACTCAAAAGGCTAGAGAGAATTTTCTCAGTAACACTAAATTTTGTAGTGGGGTTATTATTATTAGGGATGAGCTATCACTAGTTGGGATGCCTGTTGTTTTAGAAACATTTTGGGTGGTATCGGTAACTCCTCCTCCTTGGAGTATTTAAAAAAAAAAAACTGGTTTTAGAAACCAAATGTATGCTTAGATGTTTACATCCATCTTGTTCTTTTTATTTTTAATTTTTTCTTTTCCATAACCCGGGGATTCTGCTAATCCGAGTATCATAGTTTTCCTTCAGGAGGGAAGCCGAGAAGACAGCTAAAGAGATCAGCGGTTGGGGAAAGCAGACAAATTGGTAAATTTTGTTGGGGGGAAATGAGGCCGCCAGCATTGCTAGGTTTTCAATTAGAATATGAAATGAAGAAATGATCAAGATAGTTTGAGAAAGATCTAACTGTAGTTATTGGGTTTTTTTTAGTGATATGTTAATGCTAAGTATTGGATATTGGATATCTATGGAGTTTCTCCGTCATCCAGGTCCTGGTTGTCCCAAAGGTGCTTTTTTTCAAGAGGCAACTGGACTTTCTGGTTTTTCTTTTGAAGATGTTTCGCTTCTCATCCAAGAAGCTGAAGAAGCTTCTTGGATGAGAAGTGTTGGAAGAAATATCCATCTGGTTCAGTTCCAAGCCGGGAGAAAAGCACTGGAAACATGGAGGCTGATTGGAAAGATGGTTTTAATGATGAAGCAGAACCACATGGGTTCTGGGTAGCCGGTTACATGGAGTTGAGAGTGGATGGCTTTTATACCTTCTCTTGGGCTTTGCACTTGAACTTCCTGTTCCTGTGCAAGAACATGTATTTTATTGGCTATTGTAGGGGTCATAGCTGGCTCTGTAGGTTATCTAGGCTGCTAGGTTTGGTTGAAGTTTGGACTCTGATGCAATGTCCTTAGGAGATTGTGCAATGTAGTGAGGAAGGAAGGAGGGAGGGAGGGAGGGAGGGAAGGAAGGAAGGAAGGAAGGAAGGAAGGAAGGAAGATTGGATTATATCTACACATTTAGTCCAAACAACACCCTTTGTAAGACATTTTCATGATTCTCATTATTTTTATTTTTTTCTCCCCTAAATTCTTCTCCAGTCTATCAAGGTGCTTGACAGAGTAATTATTTCCTATTTAGCCTTAATTCAAATTGTAGAAGTGACAATGTTTATGAACCTTTTGTTCAGGTTTTTCTTTCTTTCTTTCTTTTTTTGAATTGTTTTAATATGGAGAACAAAGAATATTAGGATTTTGTTGCAAAACTGGGTATATAAAATGAATAATCCACACTTATTAATCAGCACATAGTAGTATCTTTGGGCAGATACATTTGGTTATAAGCCAAATGTTAGGCTCATTGGCAGTTATCTGAAACCAAAAGTGATTCCTTTCCAAGCACAAATCTGTTTAGGAAGATTTATTGGGGGGGGAAAAGGCATGAGGTTACAAGAATTCCAGCAAATGAGTTATTTTTCATTCAGGACCAATCTATTTCTCAATGCTTTAGGGTAGGAACTTTCTGATTTTCTTTCCAACAGACTTCCTATGATCCAGGGCCATCCACAAAGGATGGATAATCCAACAGGAAGGAAGGAAGGAAGGAAGGAAGGAAGGAAGGAAGGAAGGAAGGAAGGAAGGAAGGAAGGATGAATTGTAGGGTGTTTGATGTTCTCTGAGATTGGTAGAGTTCCTGCAGATATTTCCTTATCAAACTGAAGTTATCTAGTTGATAATGAAACAACTGCAAGAAAACCACAAAGGTCAGAGAGTACCAAGGACTGCACAGTTCAACCCTGAGCTACAAATATTCTCTTCTGAAAGAAGGATTGTAAGCACTTATGGGTAGATTTTATCCTAGCTTTCTTTCCTGGTGGAAGTCAAATCACAAGGTATGCTTGCTTGGAGTTTCCTAATTGTTTGCTCACAAAGTACTCTCTTTCCTGGTTTCGGAAGCAATTGGTCAACCATGTTTGGCTTGCCAGGATCTTGCCTAGTTTGTGCTTGGATGTCAACACTTCCAGGAAATGTTTGGGAAATTGAAAGAAAAAAAATTGAAAGCAGGCAATGGCAAACAGCTTTCATAAATTCCTAGGAAAGCTGTGTAGTCCTGGTTCTTGAAGTCACCAGACCTTAACTTCAAGATGATACAAATTCATCTCCTTCACCGTGAGAGCCAAACTGGAGTGGTGCAGTGGCCTAGAGGTGTAGCTCTCGCCTTATAATCAGGAGGCTGTGAGTTCGATCCTAGGTAGAGGCAGATATTTCTCTCTCTGGGCACGATGGGAATATATCTGCCGAATATAACTCCGTATTGGCATCAGGAAGGGCATCCGGCCAGTAAATACTCTGCTAGCTCCATTCAGTTGCCCAGACTCCACTCCACAAGGAATTATGGGGTCATTATAAAAGATGATGATGATGACGATGATGATGATGATGATGATGACGATGATGATGATCCTGAAAGCCAAAGTGGATTGAGTTTGACTGGATTGAAGACTGAGTTTGTTATTTTTTTTTTCCTCTTCAAGGAAAAAAAAAGGAAGAATGTCTGAATAAATGTAAATATCTCCAAATAACCGTAAGGGTTGAAGCCCAGCATTTGAATCTGGGTAGGACATACAGCAGGGACACGGTGGCTCAGTGGCTAAGATGTTGAGATTGTCGATCGAAAGGTCGGCAGTTCGGCGGTTTGAATCCCTAGTGCCGCGTAACGGAGTGAGCTCCTGTGACTCGTCCCAGCTTCTGCCAACCTAGCAGTTCGAAAGCACGTAAAAAATGCAAGTAGAAAAATAGGGACCGCCTTTGATGGGAAGGGAACAGCGTTCCGTGCGCCGTCGGTGTTTAGTCATGCCGGCCACATGACCACGGAAGCATCTTCGGCTTAGAAACAGAGATGAGCACCACCCCCTAGAGTCGGGAACGACTAGCACGTATGTGCGAGGGGAACCCTTACCTTTACCTTTTACCTTTACGACATACAGCAAGGGTCTTGTGCATTGTGAGATGCCGCACATTGTTACATGAAAAAAAATTTCTAATTCCACCCAGTAAACACTTCTCTAGCCTCCTTGTATCGACTTGTGATTCCAAAGCTACGAAGGCAACTTTTCCAGCCTTGCGTGGACCGTGGCCTTGATAATACCGAGCAACCATTTCTATCTCGTACCTATTACAGAAGGCTGTGCTTGGTTGTTTATTACATCCCCTGATAGGTTGATCCTCTTCCTGCTTCATTTTGACAAGCCTGTGTGGTGCTAAACCCTGTTAAGACAGTGCAAAGACCCAATTACAGAAAGTAGCAAGACATGCAAGACTAAGCAAAGAAGGGAGGGAGGAGAACTCAACGCCAAAGGATTAGGGATCAAAAATAGTATCATTTAGCTGGGGCTAGGTAGGAGAGAAGGAAAGAAAAACCACAGACAAACTTCATAGTGAAAGTTTTTAATGATTCTTTAAATGAAGGTGTCAGGTTTCAATGTCATCTCAAATAAATTGCACTCCCAAACAATTAATCTTTGCTGAAATATTCCATTTATTTGAGTACGACAGATCTGGCCCCGACTTCGTCGTAGCCGATACTAACCCTCTGACCCCCAAACCCTTCCCTTTCCGTTCCCCAATTCTCATCTTCTCATTGGCCATCTTCCAAGTCAGTCTCCCCAGCTTCTGACCTCAACCCACAGGAATGTCCCCTCTCCCATCCCATCTCCTAGGGGATATTATCTACAGCAAAATAAGTAGGTGAAAAGTCAAGCCTCGTCTCCTCCTTTTTATGGCAGCATCAGAATGGTGACAGAAGGATGAGCAATGCTTGTGTGTGTGTGTGTGTATATATACATATACATATACATATACATATACATATACATATACATATACATATACATATACATATACATATACATATACATATACATATACATATATATATATATATATATATATATATATATATATATATATATATATATCAGTCTTTTCTGGACAAGGGCTATTAATTTAACTTCATTAACAGCTGACAAGAATCCAAAGAATAGTAACTCAATTCTGAGGTACAGTATTTCAGATAACCATAATCTTACTGTGGTTGGCAGAATGCCCAGAAGCAATTTGCAGGAAAACTGATAAGAGAGAAACAAGAGCCGAATCAAACGTTTCTGGAATCAAGACACGAAGGAATATGAACGAAGTTGTTTCCTGCAAATTGCATCAGTCGTCGTCCTTCCTTAAATAGGCTAAGGGAGTGGCCAATTAGCCCCAAGCCTTACTCTCAAGGAGACCTCCTCCTGAGGAGCCACTGCTGCCTTTTGGCAGCTCTGCGCGCTCATGCATCAAGAAGAGGCTCCTCCTCTTCTTCCTCATCACTTATGGGAGCTTCTGGAGGTTCTGAAGGCCCTGGCTGAATCCCCGCCTCTGGCACCACATCTTCTCCAGCCTCCTCATTATCTGACTTGAGCGCCAGGCACACAGGCTGCTGGCGCAGCACCACACCAGCCTCCTTGCTGTCAGAATCAGCTACTAACTGCACAGGCCGCTGACGGGCCACAACAGCTCCACACAATTCCCCCCTTCCAGTTTCCCACAGTAGTAAATGTGGCAGGCCTGAAGATCCAATGAAAAAGATAGCTTCCAGGCCTGACAATAGGATTGCCAACATGATCGCCAACATCCGATGATGGATATGGCACAAGAAGAAGTCAACTTTGAATTGAACCTGGCAGCAGTCATTTTTCTGTTCCTCAGTTGCCACACAGAGGGGTAAGGGGGGAAGGAGGTTACTAGACCCAACAGAGAGCTTTCTCATGAGAACCAAGGTCATCTCTACTAGCAATGGATAAGGAGTGCCTGCAGAGCCCGCCAATTAACCCAATGTGACATTTGGGGTTGGAGTTATTTCCTATTTTAATTATAGTGAAAGATTTAGAATTGGTTTTCCTTTGAAGCTGTGCTGATATGATGTACTCAATAAAAAAGAAGAAGATCTAAAGAAGATCTCGGAAGAGGACTTAACTTTCAGAGTTCTGGTTTGCTTGGGTTCATTTGTCGGAACTTTGACATTAAACTCTAAATATTTCCCACGGTTTCACTATAATTAAAATACACCTTGACACCCTATTTTTGGAGGAGAACATTTCAGTATTCATGTCTGAAGATGATCCAGTCCTCATCTTTGCTTTGGGATTGGTTTTATTCTTCCCTACTCATAAATCTCAGCCAGGTTTTTGACCCTTGTGTGAATTGCTAGTTTTTACAGGTTTTAGTTGACTGTCCCTTGCTAATTTCACCTCTGCCTATCCTAAATTAAAGGGACGTGTTGGCTCAGTGGTTAAGATGCTGAGCTTGTTGATCGAAAGGTCGGCAGTTCAGTGGTTCTAATCCCTAGTGCCACGTAATGGGGTGAGCTCTTGTTACTTGTCCCAGATTCTGCCAACCTAGCAGTTCGAAAGCAGGTAAAAAATGCAAGTAGAAAAATAGGGACCACCTTTGGTGGGAAGGTAACAGCGTTCTGTGCGCCTTTGGCATTTAGTCATGCCGGCCACATGACCATGGAGACGTCGTCGGACAGTGCTGGCTCTTCGGCTTTGAAATGGAGATGAGCACCGTCCCCTAGAGTCGGGAACGACTAGCACATATGCGCGAGGAGAACCTTTACCCTTTACCTATCATAAATTAAGGAGAAAGTAGGCCCTTGTTCTACCTTGTGGTTTAATCTGGACCTCTGCATTCATCTAAGACCATCAGGTGACCCAGAGAGATTTCGATAGCAAATTGGATTTACATAATAATAGAGTTGGAAAGGGACATCAGAAGCCTTCTAGTCCAACCTTCTCAAGCAGGAGACCTTATACCATTTTGGACAAGTGGCTGTCCAGGCTCTTCTTAAAAGACACCAGTGATGGAGCGCCCATAACTTTCTGAAGGCAACTTCTGTTCCACTGGTTAAGCGTTTGTTTCCCTTTGATTTCTTCCTCAGCCTTACAAATTGATGGCAAACTTAGGAATTCCCAGATGGAAATCTTACTCTTTAACACGCAGATACGACCCCATTTTCGTTTGCTTGCTTGCTTGTTTGTTTTCCGATGTGTTCAATTTAGGAAGAGGTGTATGGTCGCACATGTAAAAACTTTTGGCATCCGAATCCATTTCAGGCCATTAATTTGGCTTTTTTTTTTCCTGATCTGCCGGAATCAAAAGTTGCATTTTGGCACAGCTGGTCATCCGCCTCTGATATAAGTTTTTTTTTTCCCCTTCTTTTTTTCTCTGTGTAACCACCACAATTTTCTTTATAGCCTTGAAGGGATACAAAGCAAGACAGATGGTTTCCCACAGACTCCCCCCCCCCCTTCAGCTCTTTTATCTTTCATCTAACTATTAATTCATCTGTTTGGATGGGTACATTCATGCATGGAAGCAAGATGAATAATAATTAGATTTTTAATAACTCCCTGCATTTGCATTCCGAGTAACTCTTTACATGGTTCTAGCTGATTAAAATGAATCATTTACATAATTAACATATGGTTATAGTGTTGGCTTTAATATGCTGATTATCTCACTTCTGTTGTCTGGAGTCAATTGGATTCAAACTGTAACAATTGTTTGAAGTGAGAATAGTTTATTCCTGGGAGGATTGCTTGGATATTGCCAAGGGCCTGATTAGTGCTAACACAACTGTCCAAGAACTTTGTCAAATGTTACAAGGGAAAGGAGCATGGTGTAAATCTGATTTCCTTAGGCTAGACTTTTAAAACAGCTTTGTAAACTGGATGCAGCGTAAACCATCTTTTAACCACCATGGTGGTTAAATAGGTATTTTCCAGGAGTGAAATACTCCCGGTTCGGACCGGATCGCCTGATCCGGTAGCGATGGCGGCGGGTGGTTCGGAGAACTGGTAGCAAAAATCCCTGTGCCCCCCCCCCCACCATGCCCAGCTGAGCCACGCGATCATCAGAGGCTTTTTTTTTTTTTACTTTTAAAAGCATTTTTTCTACAACATCTTCTGATGAAAAATTGCTTATAAATAGATAGATAGATAGACAGATAGATAGATAGATAGATGATAGATAGATAGATAGATAGATAGATAGATGATAGATAGATAGATAGATAGATAGATAGATAGATAGATAGATAGATAAATAAATTTCTATACCGCCCTTCTCCCGAAGGACTCAGGGCCTATTAAAAACACAAGACAACATCAGTTAAAATAGTTTAAAATTATTAAATGAATTTGGCTCAATTTAAAACCCCAGGAATTTAAAACCCAATTTAAAATTGTTATGTTGATAGCCCAGCCTGGTGGAACAACAGGGTCTTGAGTGCACAATGAAATACCAGGAGGTCTTAAAAGGTTTTACTTTTAAAAGTAAAAAAAAAAAAAAAAAAAGCCTCTGATGATTGTACGGCTCAGCTGGGATCGTCAGAGGCTTTTCAAAGCATTTTTTTCTGCAACCTCTTGGCCGAAGAGGTGGTTAAAAAAATATGCTTTGGAAAGTCTCTGACGATCCCAGCTGAGTTGCCTGATCGTCAGAGAGGCTTTTCAAAGCATTTTTTTAAAAAGCCTCTCTGACAATGCCAGCTGAGTTGCCTGATCGTCAGAGGGTTTTCAAAGCATTAGAAAAAATGTTGGCCAGCCCACCCAGTCACATTACCCCCCCACCAAGCCACGCCCACAGAACTGGTACTAACAAATTTTAGATTTCACCACTGGTATTTTCTCTCTTCTTGCCTATACAGGTAATCCTTGATTTGCAACAGTTCATCAACAGTGACCGTTCGAAGTTACAGCGGCACTCAAAAAAAGTGACTTATGACCATTTTTCACACTTGCGACCGTTTTGGCATCCTCATGGTCACGTGATCAAAATTCAAATGCTTGGCAATTGACTCGGATTTATGACGGTTGCAGGGCTCTGAGGTCATGTGATCATCTTTTGCCATCTTCTGACAAGTAAAGCCAATGTAGAGGTCAGATTCACTTAACAACGCTCACTTAACCACTGGGGCAAGGAAGGTCATAAAATGAGGCAAAGCTCACTTAGCCAATGTCTTACTTAGCAACAGAAATTTTGGGCTCAATTGTGGTCATAAGTCAAGGACTAACTGTATTATCCTCTTGGCAACCCAGTTTTGTTGATCAACATAAGCATCCAGTTCTACCTATTTCTGACATTTAGACCTGATTCTTAGGGAACCAAAATACCTTTGACCCTTATAAAGATTTGATGTGATTTAAAAATATAATTCACCCACAAGGAAATGGTATAGTCTGCTTTTTCCATGATATATTAATCTGCAATGTGATTGGCTGGTTTTCAGATCATTGTGCTAGAAAGATAAAGTCGACCCGTGATATTATTTTTAAGTTTCAATATATTGTGTGAACCCAGACAATTTAATTTGTTTGTTTGCTTGCTTGTTTGTTTGTTAATAAATCATAGTAATGCAAACAAGAGGTTAAATATAATGTAAATACTGATAGACACCTGAAGGAAGCAAGGATTAAAAACAAGCAAATACATAAAATACATGAATAAATAGGAATGTTTCCAAGTTGTTACAACTCTTACTAGGAACATGCTATTCAGCTACAATCCAGTTTAACCTGCAAACTGAACTATGTTCTTGCACTGAATTCTGTACAGAAAAACCTGATTTAATGCCTAAAGCAAACTTCTCTGCTTTAAAGGATCTGACTCAGATACCCTATTTAATTCAGAAATGTAGCTGAGTCATCTTTGAATCTGAAATGAAACTCAGTATAGTTTAGTCTTTTCCATATCTCACCTAAAATGAAATTAGAAGTATTTCTAATGAATGGATTTCCCTATAACAGATTATCTTATAAATCATTGGTTGCTAATTTACGTTCCTGAAATATTATAATTCTAAGATTTTATTTACTCTTCTTCTTCCCCGTCTTCCTCCTCCTCCTCCTCTTTCTCTTTCCCCTTCTCTTCCTCCTCCTCCTTTTCCTCCTCCTTCTCTTCCTCTCCTCTTCCTCCTCTTTCTCTTTCTCCTTCTCTTCCTCCTCCTCTTCCTCCTTCTCCTCCTCCTCCTCTTCCTCCTCCTTCTCTTCCTCCTTCTCTTCCTCCTCCTCTTCCTCCTCCTCCTCCTCTTCCTCTTCCTCTCCTCTTCCTCCTCTTTCTCTTTCTCCTTCTCTTCCTCCTCCTCCTTCTCTTCCTCCTCCTCCTCTTCCTCCTCCTCCTCTTCCTCCTTCTCTTCGTCCTCCTCCTTCTCTTCCTCCTCCTCCTCCTCCTCTTCCTATTCCTCCTCCTCCTCCTCCTTCTCCTCCTCCTCCTCCCCCCTGCCCTTTCACTACTCTACTCCCTCATTATACTGCTTACACTTTGTGATAATTCAATCAACTAAAAGTGTAATTCAATATTCCATATTCTCTTTTTGATTCTCTTCCTGATTATACGCGAGGTATAACTGACAGCTGATCTCTGAACGTAAAGTTTATACATAACCTGAGAAATGCCAAGAGAAGGCAAACTAAATTTCCTTGGTTCTTACGTTCAACCTTTTATAAAATGTATTTCCAAAATTAGCTTAGAATAAGCTTGGGCAGCATGTCAGAAGATACATGGCAGATACGTGTGCAAATATAGCTCTCTTTTAAAAACATTTTTTATAAATAAATCTCTACCATTTTGAGATTTAAAGGAGGTTGCTAAAATAAGCTGGCATGCTAAAGTACTGTTTGGTGTTAATATTTACAGTGTAAAAAAAATCCACTAATTTCTATCAAGATCAAACAGAAGTTAACAGTGGGAAGTGATTTTAATGGTGAAATAAGTGATAATGTGTGTGGTTGTTTTTAGTATCTTCTTAGATAATGAGCATTCACTTAAGAAATCTTGGGGGAAAACATGTTAGAATTGTGGGTTGTTGTTTTTAGTATATCCTGTTAGAGCTGAGTTCCTTTTATCTTATCACCTCTCTTTAATTTATTTTGCTTAAGACTTAGTAATCTTTTTCTGCACTTTGCATAATTTTGCTTAAACAGCCCCCCCCACCCCAAAAGAAAAAAGGAAATAGTGTGATGGATAGGCAAGCAGGCATGTTGTAGACCTGATAAAATATAAATATCGTATTTTTCGGAGCATGACTCACCGGAGTATTTTTTTCATGGCATCTCCATCCTGAATCTTGCGTCCTTGAATATAGGTAGGCCTTGACTTGCAACACTCCGTTTAGTGACCGTTCAAAGTTACAACGGCACTGAAAAACAATGTGACTTATGACAATTTTTCATACTTACAACTGTTGCAGCATCCCCAGGATACTGCGATCAAAATTCAGACGCTTGGCAACTGGTTCATATTTATATGACATTAGCTGTGTCCCAGGGGGAATCATGTGATAACCTTTGGCGACCTTCTGACAAGCAAAGTCAATGGGGAAGCCAGATTCACTTAACAACCAGGGTACTAACCTATCAACTGCAGCGATTCACTTGTGAACAGTGGCAAGAAAAGTCGGGGTTTGAGTGGTGCTCCAGATATTTTGGGATTGCACCCAAGACACCTATCACTATTGATACTGTCTTTGTTTACTTTTGCCACAGTTGTCGTTCTTCTCTTCTCTTCTCTTCTCTTCTCTTCTCTTCTCTTCTCTTCTCTTCTCTTCTCTTCCCTTCCCTTCCCTTCCCTTCCCTTCCCTTCCCTTCCATTCCCATCCCATCCCATCCCATCCCATTCTATCCTATCCCTTATTTTATTCTGTTCTGTTCTGTTCTGTCCTGTCCTGTCCTGTCCTGTCCTATCCTATCCCTTATTCTATCCTATCCTATCCTATCCTATCCTATCCTATCCTATCCTATCCTATCCTATCCTCTTCCATTCCATTCCATTCCATTCCATTCCCTATTCTATCCTATTCATTCCATTCACTCCATTCCATTCCATTCCATTCCATTCTCTATCCTATCCTATCTTATCCTATCCTATCCTATCCTATCCTATCCTATGCTGCCTTTTGCAACTAACTGGTGGTGATTTTTGTCACCGCCAATGCTATTATTATGATACACACAATAACACGGAATCATAGCTGCCAGTTCTTTAGTTGGTGGTCCTGAGCTTTTTTTTGCAAATTGGCCCCATCATACTTGCTGATGTTGTCGATCCACCTTGTTCTAGGTCTCCTTGGTGGATGCTTTTGATCAAGTGGGATCCATTCTATGACTGTCTTGGTCCACCTGCCATCAGTTCTTCTTCCCAGGTGGCCAGCCCCAGCCCCATTTCCATTTCAATTCATTTTACTCTCTTGATGATATTGTATGCTTTCGTTGGGAGGAAAGCTATAGCAAATCTAGACAGTATATTAAAAAGCAGACACATCATCTTGTCAACAAAAGATTGTATAGTCAATGTTATTATTTTCCTAATAGTAATGTATGGCTGTGAGAGCTTTCTCTGTACTACACCCCGGTATAAAAACCAACTGAAAAGGAAAAACCAACTGATAATCCCTTTTTGTCAGGCCCTCTAAAGCTACAGCCTAGCCATTTTGAAGAATGGACAATTGTCCAAATCCGTTGGGTTCAACAGAAGACACGTCTCCATCTCCTTCAAGGCTGATAAGATCACTCCCTCCTTAAAGAAGGCAGATGCTATTGCATGAATCCAACCCCAGTTCATTTCTGGACACCAGGTAGGAGGGACATATAGTAGACCCAGGGGTGGGATTCAGATCCTTTAGCAACGGGTTCGCTGCCCGATTGCTGGGTGGGCATGCCCATGGTGGGTGTGGCCTAGTTGACTGCCTGCACCATGGCCGGGAGGGCATATTTCCCCCTCCCCAGGTTCTGGAGGTTTTGCTCAAGCCTCCGGGAGGGTGAAAACTGCTTCCCCCGGGCTACCGAGGCCCTCCGGAGGTGGGAAATGAGTCCATTTCCAGCCTTCCGGAACTTCTGGGAGACCTGTTTTTTGCCCTCCCCAGGCTCCGGAGGCTTTTCTTGGATCTCTGGGAGGGTGAAAACAGCTTCCCATGGGCTCTGGATGCCCTCAAGTAGCTGGAAACAGGCCTGTTTCCAGACTTCCGGAACCTCTGGTAGGCCCATTTTTTGCCCTCCCAGACATTCTGTGCGATCCCTGCACTTACTGGAATGATGAACGGGCTGCGTAGAGACTCCTGGGAGGGGAGGGGCAGGGTGGGCGGGGCCAGCCAGGGATGGCATTTGGGGATTTGCCAAACCCTGGCAATCCTTGGCTAGAGGATCGCCCAAACCCTGCCAAACCCCCAGGAGCCCACCCCTGAGTAGACCTAATAAATGGTCAGTCTCACAATTCATTTCTTTAGGAGGTTTATACTCAACTACCCATGCAAGAGAGTTTCAATAGACTTGCCCAGTTGGAATGTAACTCCAAAGAAATGTGTGAATAAAAGATGCTTCACTGCAGATACATCTAATAATAATAATAATAATAATAATAATAATAATAATAATAATAATAATAATAATAATAATAATAATTTTATTTCTATACCGCCCTTCTCCCGAAGGACTCAGGGCGGTGTACAGCCTATTTAAAAACACAGACAAAACAACAATATAAAATTTAAAATAATTAAATAAAGTGGCTCAAATTTAAAACCCCAATAAATTTAAATACCCCAATTTAAAACTATTGTGTTGATAGTCCGGCCTGGCGGAACAACAGGGTCTTCAATCTAAGATGCGAAGAACAAATTTCATGGCAGTTTCTACTATGTGACAAATCACATCCAATGATAGTCTGGCGAATTTGCAATGCAAAGAGCCGAGCTTCATCTCCATCCTTTGCTACAATTGGATTCACACAAAATGGCTAATCAGGCTAATGAATTAAACAAGAATTCTGGGTTTGCGCACCGCACTGAGCTTTCCAAATGGCTAGTGTTCACACAACATCGTAAAACCATAAAAATTAATCTTGGATAAAAAAAAATTAATAGCGTAGCATGTCGCGCATATGCAGCTGATACGTTTCTCATTGATCTAGTTAACTGGACATAATCTTGGTGTCTGACTCAAAGGGGCTGCTTAATGCTGGCTCCATGCAAAATGAAATCAAAGTGAAGAAAACCCATCACTTCTCGTGCCCAAAGTGATTTCTGGAGAGACAGACATGGAGAACTATGCAAAGGGAGTCTGTTTCAGAGGGTGATGTGTCCATGTCCCATTCAGCCTAAGAGACAATGATGCTATCAGCCCCAAGAGAATAATTTCAAATTGATGGGAAGTAGAATTGAAAGCTACTTCCTGGGATCACTGAGACCCGTAACAATTACCTCATCCCATTTCTCAGAGTCAACATAAATGTTTCATTCGTTTAAAGAGCATGGAAGATAAAGGATGCAGCAGAAGTGTGGGGATATTTCACATGTCCTGGCTTCTTCGGAGAACAGTATGTTTCCAGGAAGCGTGGGGATTTTTTCCAGGAAAAAATAATCAGTTGGTGATGAATGGAGGGGAATTAATTCATCACTACCGGTGAATTATCTTTGGGGATAATTTATAAATGAAAATTACTTTTATACACCTCAGGTTGACACCTGTATCTCTAGATCTTAAGGTTCATCTGCAAACATGCGGTGATAATAGCAACAGCCCAAATATAAGCACATTCTTTTGGCAATTATTTGTGAAGCATGTTTTTTTTTTATGATTATTGCATTGTTGCCGAGCTTCAAATCAGATTGGAAAATAAAGGAATTGATCTAATCCAGCCATGGTCTGGATTGGGTGGATACAGTGGGTGTATCTAAATCTATTTCCAACTAATTCAGTGTGCATAACTGGTAACTGGTAAAGTTAAGGGTTGTCTTCAGTGATGGGATTCAAGTAATTTAACAATCGGTTCTCTGCCCTAATGATTTCCTCCAACAACCAGTTTGCCAAAATGCTCAGAAAGTTAACAACCAGTTCTCCTGAAGGGGTGCGAACTGGCTGAATCCCATCACTGGTTGTCTTCATCCAGAACATCTGTCATGCCCACCATACTTACCCATTTGGACTGAGGAATACACAATGTTGAAATGGTGTAAGAAACAACAAGGCAAAGATATTAAAAATATAAAAGGAAAGGAAAGAAGGAAAGGAAAGGAAAGGAAAGGAAAGGAAAGGAAAGGAAAGGAAAGGAAAGGAAAGGAAAGGAAAGGAAAGGAAAGGAAAGGAAAGGAAAGGAAAGGAGTAAATGGAGAAGAAAGGAAAGGAAGTAAATGGAGAAGAAAGGAAAGGAAAGGAAAGGAAAGGAAAGGAAAGAAGGAGAGGAAAGGAAAGGAAAGGAAAGGAAAGGAAAGGAAAGGAAAGGAAAGGAAAGGAAAGGAAAGGAAAGGAAAGGAAAGGAAAGGAAAAAAGTGAAAAAGATTTTTATTATATCTATAACCCTCTCTCTCTCTCTCTCTCTCTCTCTCTCTCTCTCTCTCTCTCTCTCTCTCTCTCTCTCTCTCTCTCTCTCTCTGTCTGTCTATCTATCTATCTTTATCCATCTATCTTCATCTGTCTGTCTGTCTGTCTGTCTATCTATGCATCATCTAACATCTATCTAGCCACGGTGGTGCAGTGGTTAGAGTGTAGTACTGCAGGCTCCTTCTGCTGCCTGCCGGCTGCCTGCAATTTGGCAGTTCGAATCTCACCAGGCTCAAGGTTGACTCAGCCTTCCGTCCTTCTGAGGTGGGTCAAATGAGGACCCAAATTGTTGGGGCCAAGAGGCTGACTCTGTAAACCGCTTAGAGAGGGCTGTGAGTCTAAGTGCTCTTGCTCTTGCTATCTTCATATTCTTTCATTCATCAGTCTTCTTCATTCGTTGTTTCAGTCATTCTTAACCTTTCACTCCTTTGCATGCCAAATAATAATGTTTCCAGTACCCGCTTTTGCTAAAATAACACTTTGTTCAGATCTTCAGCTAGGACTCAAGTGTTCCTGTCACTTTCAGAAATATTCCTTATTCATTGCACAGTTTCCCCAAAATCTCCTGTCTCCTTTGCATGCATTTGTACGTGTGCAATTAAAAATTGGAGGGGGGGTTGTGCATCTATCTGTAGCCTACACTGGGATCAGTGGTAGGTTGCCCCTGGTTCAGACCGGTTTGCAAGAACCGGTAGTAAAACTGGCGGGAGGCTCTGCCCAGCGCCCCGGATGTCGTCATAGGCGATCTGCGCATGCACAGAAGCTTCTCCGCATGAGCAGAAGCTTGGCATTCGCGATCACGTTAACTATCTGGGCAAAGCAGACTAACCAGCAACTCATAATCAGCATTTCAGCAGTAGGAATGTGTGTGAAAAAAAAAACACCCACTGCTGTTTTGAACATGAATGAGAACTTGAATAGCATTTCTTTTAATTGCCTCCTTGCTGCCACAATTAGTTTGTTGTAGACATGATTAATTGTAGCAGGTCTTGACTTATATCCATAAAAGCCTCGAGGTCATAAAGAGATGGAGAAAAGGAAACCGGTGTATATAATTATGTATGGAATACTAATGCATTTTTTTAAACCCCAAATAAGAATAATGATGTTTCTGCCTTAATGACAGATCATTGATTTTTATTTTTATTTTTTTGCACAATAAAGTTTGCTTCTTCATTGTGGGCTGTTGCAAGGAGCCCTCCTCCCCGATTTTCATGTATCGCTCATTTGCTAAGAGGCTGTTCTGGAAACTGAATTGTCTTCCATCTTTGGGGAGGAACCGGGGTGAAATCTACTTACGGTACCTTCCCTACCAGTTTGGAAGTGTGTTCGCCTTCATCAGGTCCAATTTTTGAGGCCTCTGCACATGCGCAAAACCTTTTGCACATGCGCAGAGGGTCAAAAATGGGTTACTTCCTGGTTAAAACCAGGAAGTAATGACATCCAGGCAAGTGGGCGGAGCCTTGCGCTGCTGCCTCTACCTGTTCATTGAACCATGCACCACCGCCGCTACCAGTTCGCGTGAGCCAGACAGAACCGGCAGGATTTCACCACTGGGAGGAACCTCCGAGGTTGGTGCAAACACGAGAAAGTGAATAAAATAGAACACAATGTCAGGTTTCGATGTCATCTCAAATAAAATAAATTGCATTTCCAAACAAATAGTCTTTGATGAAATCTTTCATTTATTAAGCACGACAATCTGTCCCCGATTGTGGCATAGCCAACACTGACTTCCTGACCACAAACCTTCCCTTTCCGTTCCCCAATTCTCTGCATCTCATTGGCCATCTTCCAAATCACTCTCCCCATATCTACTACTTCAGCTCCCAGGAATGTCACCTCTCCCATCTCATCTCCTAGGGGATAGTATCTTCAGGGAAAATAAGTAGGTGAGAAGTCAAGCATCCTCTTGCCAGCTGCCCCCTCTTCTCCTTCTTATGTCAGCACTAGAATAAATGCAGGTTGAAGTGCTGACACACAGAATAATAAGGTTGGAAGTGACCTTGGAGGTCTTCTAGTCCAACCTCCTGCCCATGTTGTTTTCTTTGAGATTGCAAAAAATAATAATGTTGCAGTTGGTGTTTCGGTAACATCATCTTACCATCATTCTACATTCATAGTTGCCATACTTGGAGAAAAAAAAAATTCATGAGATGTTTCCCCTTCATTTTTAACTGAAGTACAGGTAATAGTCCTCGACTTACAACAGTTCATTTAGTGACCCTTCAAAGTCACAATGGCATTGAAAGAAGGGACCTAGGAGCATTTTTCACACTTACAACCTTTGCTGTATCCTCCATGGTCACCTGATCAAAATTCAGACCCTTGGCCACTGACTCACCTTTATAACGGTGGCCATGTCCTGGGAGTCACGTGATCCCCTTTTGTGACCTCCTCATGAGCAAAGTCAATGGGGAAGCCAGATTCGCTTAACCACCGGGTGACTAATTTATCAACGGCAACGATTCTCTTAACAACCGTGTTACTAATTTAAGACCTGCAGGGATTCACTTAACAAATGTGGTGAGAAAGGCCATGAAACGGGGCAAATGACTTAAATGTCTCACTTAACAACACAGATTCGGGGCTCAATTATGGTCGTAAGTCGAGGACTACCTGTATATGCAAGTCGCCAAGAATCTAAATTTTTATTATGGTTGTAAGTGTGAAAACCGGTCATTAAGTTACTTTTTCACTGCTGTTGTAACATTGAATTGTCAGCTAAACCAATGGCTGTAAGTTGCGGATTACTTGTAGTGACTGTCTTATTTATTTACTCTTTTTAATTGATTGTTGCACTCTAGCCAGAATCATTTTTCATAAAAGGGCCTCCATATAAATTTGATTACTAAACAATCAAAGGATTTAGCAAAGTGTGTGTGTGTTTGTGTGTGTGTGTGTGTGTGTGTCCGGGCAAGGAATTTAGGAAGGACCCATCCTAAGTGCTCAAGCAGTTAAAAGTGAAAGCAAGAATTTTGGACCTTCACACCCGCAAAAAATATGTCAATAATAATAACCAGTTTTGGCAAAAACACCTTCTGTGGACAATTTTTATTTTATTGTATTATATATTTAGTTTGTCAAACATGTATGAGATAAAAGGTATAAGTATAAACATGGACATGGGCACAGGTAATGAATACGAATAAATGGGGATAGTAGGACAGGGACGGTAGGCACGCTGGTGCACTTATGCATGCCCCCTTTATGGACCTCTTAAGAATGGTGTGAGGTCCACAGTAGATAGTTTAAGGTTGAAGTTTTGGGGGTTTGGGGATGTAACAACAGAGTCAGGTAGAGCATTCCAGGCGTTGACCACTCTGTTGCTGAAGTTGTATTTTCTACAATCGAGTTTAGAGCGGTTTACCTTGAGTTTGTATCAATTGTTTGCTCGTGTATTATTGTGGTTGAAGCTGAAGTAGTCATTGACAGGTAAGACGTTGTAGCAGACAATTTTGTGTACTATACTTAGGTCAGACCATAGGTGGCATAGTTCCAGGTTGTCCAAGCCCAAAATTTCAAGCTTGATGTGCATAAGGTATTCTATTGTGAGTAGAGGAGTGGAAATACTTCCACGAGTCTTCTCGTGAAATACTTCTGGACCCACTCATTTGTATTAATGTCTGATATACAGTGTGGATTCCAGGCAGATGAGCTGTATTCGAGAATTGGTCTGGCAAAGGATTTGTATTCCCTAGTTTGCAATTTGATGTTGCCGGAGAAGAAGCTTCACAAGATTAGGTTAACAACTCTTAATGCCTTTTTGGCAATGCTGTTACAGTGAGCTCTGGGGCTTAGATCGTTTGAGATGAGTATTCCTAGGTCCTTGACAGAGTTAGGAACGTCTATGAGGTCGTATCTGCCCAGCTTGTATTTGGTGTTCTGCAGCATTCACTTAACAACCATTGTGATTCACATAGCAACCACTTAAGAAAAAAATTAAATAAAATCAGGTTGGTCATGTGACAATCCGCTTAATGACCAGCACGACTTACAATTCTTAATTCTGGGTCAATTATAATTGTAAGTCGACCGCTACTTGTACTTTAGCCAAAACCAAAAGACAGGCAAATTTGGTACCAAAGCAAAGCCATCATTAAAAATGGGAATAGGATGGAATTAAACTTTGAGATGAGTAGATATTCATGGAGGGAGTGTCGCCGGGGCAATCAGGAGATTAAGGCGATTAAAATGATTATAATACAGTATAAAGAATAAGATTTAAGCTTTCTACAAGAATCTTTAACTGACAGTTAAGGGAAATGAGTGGGAGATAAGAGAGGAATTCAAGGTAGGCTGGACTCAGTGTCAGGTTTCGATGCTATCTCAAAATAAATGAATTTCCAAACTGCCGATCTTTGAGGAAATTTTCTCTTTATTGAGCATAGTGATCTGTCCCTGGCTTTTTCGTGGTCAGCACTGACCTTTGCCCCCCAAACCCTCCCTTTCTGATCCCCAATTCTCTGTGTCTCATTGGCTATCTTCCAAGCCACTCTCCTCATCCCATCTCCGTCAGATCACAGGAATGTCCCCCCTCCCATCTCCGAGGAGACAGAATCTTCAAAGGAATTAAGTAGGCAAAAGTTCAAGCTTCTCCTCTCCTTTTCATATGTCAGCGCTGGAACGCTGACACTCAGATCTCTTGTGGATGCACAGGGACTCATGACTTATGTGTTTGACCCAGGGGTGGTATTTACTACCCTGCTGGTTCGCAAATCTGTGCACATGCACAAGGATTTCTGCGCATACGCAGAGCCTCGAAAACGTGGGAAAATGGGACATCATGACATCCGTGCAGGTGGGTGGGGCATCCCGCAGTCTGCCCGAACCGGATAGTACCAGCTGAATACCACCACTGGTTTGACTCCTCCCTCGGGTTCAGCCTGATCATTTCCTACATTGGAGGATGTTTTTTATCTCTTTCATGAAAATGGTACTAAATGAAGTTGTGCCGTAAAGAGAAATCCAGCAAAAACAGAAGGGATAAAAAAAAAAAAACCCAGCCAAACTTTCTGCCTGACATTTTTAAATGCAAAGCATGTAACAATGCCCCAAACATTACATATTTGGCAATCAAATGATCATCGGTTGTATTTTAGGAATGGCGATTACATGAAAACGCCCAACCTCATCTCTCTCTGGGCAAGGAGTCCATCTACAATCTTCAATATAGTGGAGAAGTCTGCATTGTCTATACAGGCTGTAAATTCGAACCACTTTTTCCCCAGCCATACAGACGGGAACAAATGAGGTTATAATTCACACGAGTCTCAACCAGCCTTCCCCCCCCTCCCCAACTTCAACCAATAACAAGCCTGCGCTATTACTCAAACTTTTTCCAGCATTTTTTCCTGCCCCCAGGAAAACAAAAGGATGTTAAAAAGACCGAGGAAAACCAAAAAAAATAAAAAAATTAAAAAATTGGAATTAAGTACTTTGCTTGCTTTAAAAAAATTAAAAAAATAATTTTGTATTTGAAAGGCTTACTGTTTCCTGAAATCTGGTGTCTGGTGATACCATTGTAATAGGAGTTGTGTTTATGTTCCAACAGCTTATTTGGGGGAAAAAAAGGGGGGGGTGGAAATGCACTGCAGGTATCTTTCTTTGTCACATGCCTTCCAGAATTTTTGACCAAGTAGGCTTCGGTTTGGAAGAGAGGTAGAACATAGATGCTTAAAGAAATGTATTTATCCCTGTGGGATTCCCCCCCCCCTTTTCCAGGCAGTCTTTATGTTTCTTTGTTAACCAATATAGAGCATTAGCAATGATGAAATGCTACCGGTTCGCCACCAATTCGGGCAAGCGGTAGCGGTGGCGGCACGAGGCTCCGCCCACCTGCCCGAACGTTGTTACTTCCTAGTTTTAACCAGGAAGTAAGCTGTTTTTGACCCTCTGTGCATGCACAGAAGGATTTGCGCATGTGCAAAGGGTCCAAAATTGCACATGATGATGGTGCACACACTTATGAACTGGTAGGGAAGGTAAGTAGGTTTCAGCCCTGAGCATTAGGGAGCATTAAGCATTAAGCATTTGCTTAAACTGCCTGTCTCAACAATGTGCTCAGAGAGAGAGAGAAAAAAAAAAGCAGAAGCCAAAGAAATAAAGAGAAGAAAACCCAGAAGCCATCGGTGAACGTGGAACTGCTGATGGTCATTTGATTATGTTGCTGCAATAATTGTCAAAGACTGCTCTCCGAACCAAAAAGGATGTTATTAATCTCTGAATTTCTGGTAATAAATGCTGGACGGTGGGGCAGGAGATGGCTGAAAGAGAGAGCCTAAGCAACCCTTAATCTTTAATAAGGCATAAAGCTAGTCTATAACTGTCAGGCAGTGACATAAGAGCTATGCCTTTTGCTCGCTGCGTGGAATAGAAAATGGGTTTTGTTGGCTATTTTACTTTTTAGCTGGCTGGAGCTGGGAGGAAAAAAAAATATGTCACCTCTGTGATTTTATTGAAATGAGGGATGAAATGGTTCAACACCAGGCATGATTTGATTCTCAACAAGCAACAGTGTTGGGTAGCAAAGATTCATATACTGGAAAGCCGAAACAGGTAGTTCTCGATTTACGTCCACAATTGATCACCAAATTGCTGTTGCTAAGCAAGACGGACAGGGGTTGGATTCAAACATTTTAGCAACTCTGCCCGGTTCTGGGTGGGCATGGCCGACTCCTATATCACAGTGGGTGGGGGGTGAGGCATTTTCACCCTCCCCAGGCTCCGGAGGCTTTACTCGAGCCTCTGGGAGGGTGAAAACGGCCTCCCCGAGCTCCGGGGGCCTTTCAGAGGTCGAAAACTGGCCCATTTCCAGACTTCCAGAACTTCAGGGAGGCCTGTTTTTCACTCTCCAGAGCCTCCGCGTGGGCACTTCACTTACCTGGCATCCAAAATGAGGTGTGTGGAGACTCTTGGGAGGGGCAGGGTGGGCGGGGTCAGCCAGTCCTTGCAACTACCGGTTTGGCGAACCAGATTAAAATTAACATCCAGTTCGCTCTAATCAGTCCGAACCGGCTGAATCCCACCACTGGAGATGGATACTAAATGAGTTTTTGCCCCATTTTACAATCTTCTTGCCATAGTAGTTGAGTGAATCAGTGCAGTTGTTAAGGAGTAACATGGTTGTTAAGGGAACCTAGATTGACTTTGCTCATCAGAAGGTTACAAAAGGAGATCGTGTGACCCCAGGACACTGCGACTGTCATAAATATGAGTAAGTTACCAAGTGTATGAATTTTGATCGTATAACCCAGGAGTCAGCAACCTGCAGCTCCGGAGCCGCATGCGGCTCTTTGGACCTCTGCTGTGGCTCCCTGTCAGATGATCCCACCACTGGCTGGCCCTGCCCCTCCCAGTCACTCCTCCCCTGGCCTGAGAAGGTAAGGGCAACGGCGGGGGATGGAGAAGCAGCCAGGGCAGAGACAGAGAGAGAGGGAGAGAGGGGGAAGAGAGTGGGGGAGAGAGGGAGGGGAGAGAGAGAGATATCAAAAGGATTTTGTGGTTCCCGGTGTTTTTAAACAACTGGTTCTCTACCCTAATGACCGGCTCGGTAGGCATGGCTAGGGGGGATCATGTGACTGGTAGAAGTGAGTGACATTGAGTTTGCCACGTCCACCCAGGTTTTGTGGCTCCCGGTGTTTTCTTTTTTGTGGGAAACAGGTCCAAATGGCTCTTTGAGTATTTAAGTTGCAGACCCCTGGCATAACCACAGGGATGTGGCAACAGACGTAAGTATAAAAAACAGTCATAAGTCCCTTTTTTCAGTGCCAGGCTGGATTTGTCAAGATTATGGTTTGGATTAAACAGAGAGATCCAGGACAGGCTAATGGAGAGTTATATTACGGGACATCTTGGTCTTCTCCTTCTTCTTGTACTATATCCATCATCAAACAATCACGTGGGCGATCTTATTTTTATCAACAGCCACACGAAAAAGTGCTGCTGAGTTTTGTCCAAAACTAGTCCCTTAGATTTTGAATCCATTATATTCTTCGTCTGCCTGGACCTCGTTTCCCTCCAATCTTTCCCTGGTCTTCTCCAAGTTGTAAAATTCTAGCCAAAACTTATCACAACTGATACTTATTGGAGACAAACTGAACCGTATCAGTTTCCCAGGGGGATATATTCTGTCTCTTGTCTTAGGACAAAAATACAGTTTCTCCACTGGAGGATGTCAGTATAATCTTTGGAATTTGTAAAACAGTTAGAATTCACACACAATCCCCGCTAGGCATCATTTCTTTTCTTAGTTTTACAATTTTCAACAAATCGTGGGGTTTTTTCAAAGTAAGGAAATCTTTGGAGATTTCTGAAGGGGTTTTCTCCCTTTTATGACTAGCATTATAGATGTTAGCCGCAAAGTTGTGTCCGACCCATCGCGACCCAATGGACAACGTTCCTCCAAGCCTTCCTGTCCTCTACCATCCCCCAAAGTCCATTTAAGCTCATGCTGAATGCTTCAGTGACTCCATCCAGCCACCTCATTCTCTGTCGTCCCCTTCTTCTTTTGTCCTCAATCTTTCCCAGCATTAGGCTCTTCTCCAGTGAGTCCTTCCTTATCATTAGGTAGCCAAAGTACTTCAGTTTCATCTTCAGGATCTGGCCTTCTAAAGAGCAGTCAGGATTGATCTCCTCTAGGACTGACCGGTTGGATCACCTTGTAGTCCAAGGGACTCGCAGGAGTCTTCTCCAGCACCAGAGTTCAAAGGCCTCAATTCTTTGGCACTCAGCCTTTCTTATGGTCCAACTTTCACAACCATACATTGCAACTGGGAAAACCATAACCTTGACTATATGCACTTTTGTTTGCAGGGTGATGTCTCTGCTTTTTAGGATGCTCTCTAGCTTTGCCATAGCTTTCTTTCCCAGGAGCGAGCATCTTTTAATTTCTTGGCTGCAGTCCCCATCTGCGGTGATCTTGGAGCCCAGGAAAATAAAATCTGTCACTACCTCCATTTCTTCCCCATCTATTTGCCAGGAATTGAGAGGGCTGGGAGCCATGATCTTATTTTTCTTAATGTTGAGTTTCAAGCCAAGTATTGTGGTATTGTGAAAATATTTACAGACCCATCGCATCCTGGACATAAATTGTTTCAACTCCTACCCTCGAAATGACGCTATAGAGCACTGCACATCAGAGCAACTAGACATAAGAACAGTTTTTTCCCAAACGCCATCACTCTGCTAAACAAATAATTCTCTCAACACTGTCAAACTATTCACTAAGGCTGCATTACTATTAATCTTCTCATTGTTCCTATCACCCATCTCCTCCCACTTCTGACTGTATGACTGTAACTTGTTTCTATATCCTTATGATTTATACTGATATTGTTTCCTAGTATTTGATTGCTTATTTGTACCTTATGACTATCATTAAGTGTTGTACCTTATGATTCTTGACGAATGTATTTGAGAACGTATGCACCAAGACAAATTCCTTGTGTGTCCAATCACACTTGGCCAATAAAGAACTCTATTCTATTCTATTCTATTCTATTCTATTCTATTCTATTCTATTCTATTCTATTCTATTCTATTCTATTCTATTCTATTCTATTCCATTCCATTCCATTCCATTCCATTCCATTCCATTCCATTCCATTCCATATTTTCTATTCTGTTCTATTCTATTCTATTCTATTCTATTCTATTCTATTCTATTCTATTCTACTCTACTCTACTCTACTCTACTCTACTCTACTCTACTCTACTCTACTCTACTCTACTCTACTCCATTGCATTCCATTCCATTGCATTCCATTCCATTGCATTGCATTCCATTCCATTCCATTCCATTCTAATTTAGCCAGGACCCTGATTATTTTGATACTGGCAGAATTTGAAAGAAAAAAAAAATAGGAGAAGGTGGCAGAACAGCCAGAAACTTTTTAAAGTTATTCCTCAGAGTTTTAACTGGGTGAGGGAGAGAGAAGATGTAAAATTTAAGAAATGTAAAGGACATTTCTCTGTCTTTTATATTATACATATCCCCATACTGAGAATAAATTGGATTTTTAACAGAGTAGTCATAATTCTTGGGTGTTAACATTCTGTTGATGTTCCTGTAATTGGTTGGTCTATTATAAAGAAATAATGTAGAAGATGCCTATAAGTGACAAAAAAAAAAAATGACAGGTGCATAAAGAGTTTAAAATAGCTCTCTGTCATTAAAATCAGTTGTGGCTTTCTTTCCAAGGTGGGTGTTTAAACTTGTCAGCTTGGGGAGCCCCTATTTATACAATGCATGTATACTTGGCAGTGTGAAGTGGGCACAGATAAGCTTAATGTAACAATGACTGTCATTTTTGCTAAAATTCCTTTTACAGCGATGGCCAAAATAGTGGAAACCTTTTAGGAAAAGTGTATTTTTGAGGTTTGATGGTTAATAACACCACTTTTTTTTTGGAGTTTCAAGATCATCCTATTCCACTGCTGGAATGGCCTGGGCATAGCCCAGACCTGAACCCATTTGAAAATCCATGGAGTTGACTAAAGAAACTTGTTAGTCAGAAGCGACCCAGCAATAAAACCCAGTTAATAGAAGCAATCAATCAATCTTGGTTTCACATTAGAACAGCTGCAGAACTCAAAGACTTGGTTCATTCCATGGGAAGATGTTGTAAGGCCGTAATTCATGCTAAAGATTACCTAACAATATTAACTGACATGGTAATTTTTTTTTTTTTTTTGTATATCTTGTTTTTTTCTATGGTGATCATTTTTGCATATCTCGTTTTTTTTCTACCCGTTTCACTTTTCTTCTTTATACTGTATCTGCTATTCTAATAGCATATCCTTCATAAAAAGTTACTGCATTACATTCTTGATTAAATTCTCTTTCCATTGATATATAATTTTATGGTACTACTACTCCAAAAAAAAGTGATGTTATTAGCTAGTTTTAGAAAATACACTTTTCCCAAAAGGTTTCCACAATTTTGGCCGCTACTGTAGAATTGGACCCTACAATTCTGCTCGGGTTAAAACGTAGTCATCCCTGTGTCAGCATTCTGATGCTGCCATAAAAAGACGAGGCTTGACTTTTCACCTACTTATTTTTTCTGTAGATAATATCCCCTAGGAGATGGGATGGGAGGGGGGAAACATTCCTGTGGGGTGAGGTCAGAAGCTGGGGAGACTGACTTGGAAGATGGCCAATGAGAAGATGAGAATTGGGGAACAGAAAGGGAAGGGTTTGGGGGTCAGAGGGTTAGTATCGGCTACGATGAAGTCGGGGCCAGATCTGTCGTACTCAATAAATGGAATATTTCAGCAAAGATTACTTGTTTGGGAGTGCAATTTATTTGAGATGACATCGAAACCTGACACCCTGTGTATAAAAAATACAGGTGTGCCAAGGAAAGAGTTCCACCATCAGGTTTAGAAATCCTTCAGCCTTTCCTGTCTTACAGACATGATAAGAGGGTTTCCAATATTTGAGGGGCTGCCATAAAGATGAGGGGGTCAACCTCTTTTCCAAAGCCCCGGAAAGCAAGACAAGAAGCAATGGATGGAAACTAATCAAGCAACCTAGAACCAAGGAGAAATTTCCTAACAGTGAGAACAATTCACCCAGGGAACTGCTTGCCTTCAGAAGCTGTGGTTGCTCCAACTCAGGAGGCTTTTAAGAAGAGACTGGACAGCCATTTGTCTGAAGTGGTATAGAGCAGTGAAGGCTAATCTTTTTGGCACTGAGTGCTGAAACTGGAGCGTGAGCACTGAAATCGAAGAAGAGCAGCTGGCGACAGCGTTCGTGTCCCTCAGAGAAGGCTCTGCCTGCCACCTCTGGCACGCGTGCTAGAGGTTCGCCATCACGGGTATAGGGTCTCCTGCTTCTAGTCCAACCCCCTCCAGCGGGGGGAAGATCCCCAAGATCCCTTTCAACCCTGTTATTCTAATTCCTTTGTTCTTTTGTCTTACTGGCACTTTTCTTAACCACATTGATCTAAAAGAGGATGCAGAAAGTAATCAAATTCACTTGAGTTTATCAAAACCATTATATGTATGTATGTGTCTATGTATGTATGTATCTCTGTGTGTGTGTGTGTGTGTGTGTGTGTATGTATGTATGTATATTGTTGTTGTTGTTGTTGTTATTATTATTATTATTATTATTATTATTATTATTATTATTAGTTAATATTTAGTGAGATTCACAGCCTTTGAGGCTGGTTCATAGCTCAGCAGCTCGAGTCCTAACCAAGGACCTAGGAACTGTTAAGGTATCGTCGGAGGATGAAAGCTGTTCTGAGTAAGGTGGTTTTTTGTAGAGTCAAAATGTTCAAGTCCAGCAAATTTAGAATTTCTAAATAGCGGGGTAGCCCTTTGAGTATTGCTCCAAGGGCTCCAATTACAATCGGGACAGCACACGATTTCTTTTTCCACAGTTGCTCAACTTCAATTTGCAAGTCCCGGTACTTTGTGATATTTTCTTGCTGCTTATCTTCAATCCGTGCATCACCAGGTATTGCAATGTCAATGAACCATACTTTTTTCTTTTCAATTAAATTATTATTATTATTATTATTATTATTATTATTATTATTATTATTATTATTATTATTATTATTATTAATTGAATTTGTATACCGCCCTACTCCCGAAGGACTCAGGGTGGTGAACAGCCAAATAAAATACATATAATACAAATGTTAAAAAACCATTAAAATACAATTAAATAATTGGCCCAGAAAACAAAATTTAAAACACCCCAAATTCATAAGACAAATTTAAAATTGAAGAATTTTAGAAATTTTAAAAAGTTTAAAAGAGAGATTAGGCCAGGCCGGCCTACTGGAAAAGAAATGTTTTGATGGCACGGTGGAAAGCGTGTGTATGTATGTATGAATGTATGTATGTATGTATGTATGTATGTATGTATGTATATTGGGGACTACTATTAAATGTATTTTCCTTTTATAATAAACAGCAGCACACAGAAAGTTAAAAAAATGATCTGATTGACACTAGTAAATAAACATCTGTCCACCCAACCATACAGCCTTCCTTTCCCTTCTCTTCTCCTCTTGGAAACAATTAGGGATAGAGAGGGAATCAAAACCAGATGAGAAAAGAGGGAAGATATTTCTCCTCCTGCAAAGCAGCTGATAGGTTGGTTGGTAACAGATTAGCTAAGAGAAATCCAGCCAGATCAGAGTAGTGTATTTATCAGGATGTTGTAATTGACCCCAAGAGACCGGTACAACTTCATTCCGCTCACTGTAAGGAATGAATGCAATTACTTCTTAGTTGCTTTGATCTTTCGAGGTGAGCTCTAAGTCCCACATGCTTAAATGCAAAGAATGAATAACCTGTGACCAAAGATGTGAAATTTAGAGAAGATGTACGAAATCAGCTACCGTGTTTTCCCAAAAATAAGACCTCCCCGCATAATAAGCCCAATTGGGCTTTTGAGCGCATGCACTAAAATAACACCCCGCAAATAAGTCGTCCCCCCCAGAAAATAAGCCCTCCCTGAAAATAAGCCCCCTGAAAATAAGCCCTCCCCGAAAATATTTAAACACATGTGCAGCCGGTCCCTGCCATTTCCTCCGGTTAGGGTTAGGGAGACAGAACTGGAAATCAGGTAAGACAGCAAGAGGAGCCCCATCTTGCTCCATGCGCCCCAAAATAATAAGACCTTCCTGAAAATAAGGCCAAGCGCTTATTTTGGGGTGCAAAAAAAATATAAGACAGGGTCTTATTTTTGGGGAAACACGGTAGGTGTCACTCAGATACCCCCAAGCAAGCTATAGTTGGAGAAAGTTAATGAACGCTGACTGAACCTTATGTCTCTGTGCGTGTTTTTTTTAATTTAATTGCTTTCATGCTCCTCGAGGTGATATCTAGTTCCAGAGGTTTTTTTTTTTTTCTTGTTCTGGAGAGAAATGATCCTATTTGTTTGTCTGTTTGTCCTCCCATCCTTTCTTTGGTTCAAACATGGCAGTGCTATCTTTATTCTGCTATGATAAAAAGATGCAATTTAGTGATAAGGTTCAAAGAATCTGCTTTGAATGATGGTGTTGTGCTATGGAGAAAGTTGTAAAGAAGTGTAAGAAGATGATGCTGTAAGCCTTTTCCTGCCTTTCCACGGCTTTCATTGGTACATCATGGAAAGGATGTTTCTACATATTGGCCAACATGAACAATTATTTTTTTAAAAAAAATGTTTTAGTAAAGTGTATTGTAAGATAAAATAGAAATACCAGGGAGGGAGGGAGGGAGGGAGGGAGGGAGGAAGGAAGGAAGGAAGGAAGGAAGGAAGGAAGGAAGGAAGGAAGGAAGGAAGGAAGGAAGGAAGGAAGGAAGGAAGTTCTAGTGGTTAAGGCATGAGGCTAGGAAGCAAGAGACCATGAATTCAAATCCCATTTTAGCCATGAAAGTTGGCCTGACGACTTTGGACCTCACTCATTTTCAGCCTAACCCACCTCATAGAGTTGAGGTTGTGATGAAAATAGGAGGAGGAAGGTGTGTTGGATATATTCACCACTTTGAGTTATTTGTAGGAAGGAAGGAAGGAAAGGAAGGAAGGAAGGAGATATTTAAAAAAGAGAAAAAAATATAGTGATTTCCAACATTTTTCAGTGCAGCAGAATACCAAAAAAAGCACAGCCTCAACTTTTTACTTTACAATTCTAAATATTTCAAGCCATTTCTATAACAACAAAATCAATCTAATTATCAGAACTTAAAATTGGAGTTTCGTTTTTTTTTCCAGTTTCAAGTACAAAATCCAGAAGTGGATTTAAAAATAGAAATAGATTCTTCAAAATAGAAACAAAACTAATAAATTCTTTCTTTCCTTTAATTACAACAGTCAATTTTGCCAGTTCCACCAACACAAACAAGTCACAATTCCTGCCCATCACATTCCAGTTGACAACCCAGAAGTCAAAGAAGGTTAACCTTAGGAAGTTAGCTTTGCATTCCGCAAATAGATAATCCATTAGTGAACTTGTTTTTATTTGTTTTTTAATTGTATTTATCAAATTTCAGTATTGCCCATCTCACTCTCAGCATAATTTTTTGTTGCTGGACCTCTTCTGTAGCTAAATCAGGGATGCTATTCAGCAGGTTCTGACAAGTTCTGGAGAACCGGTAGCGGAAATTTTGAGTAGTTCGGAGAACTGGCAAATACCACCTCTGGCTGGCCCCCGAGTGGGGAAGGAATGGAGATTTTGCAGTATCCTTCCCCTGCCAAGCCTACCAAGCCTGCCAAGCCACGCCCACCAAGCCATCTTGGATCTTGGAGGTCTTCTAATCCAAACCCTGTTCAAGCAGGAGACCCTATACCATTCCAGACAAATGTCTGTCCAGTGTCTTCTTAAAAGCCTCCAGTGATGAAGAACCCACAACTTCTGAAGGCAAGCTGTTCCACTGGTTAATTGTTCTCACTGTTAGGAAGTTACTCCTTGATTACCGGTAGTTTCCATCCATTGTTTCTTGTCCTGCCTTCAGGTGCTTTGGAGAATAGCTTGACTCCCTCTTCTTTGTGGTAGCCCCTCAAATATTGGAACACTGCTATCATGTCACCCCTAGTCCTTCTTTTCTCTAGACTAGCCATATGCCATTCCTGCAACCATTCTTCATAGGTTTTAGTCTCCAGGCCTTTCATCGTCATAGTTGCTCTTCTCTGAACTTTCCCCCCGCCAAATTCTCAATTTCTTCTTTTATAACGTGGTGACCAAACTGGATGCTTTATTCCCGATGAGGTCTTACTAAGATTTTATAAAGTGGTACTAATACCTCAATAGGGACGTGGTGTCTCAGTGGCCAAGACGCTGAGCTTGTTGATCGAAAGGTCAGCAGTTCAGCAGTTTGAATCCCTAGTGCCACGTAATGGGGTGAGCTCCCGTTACTTGTCCCAACTTCTGCCAACCTAGCAGTTCGAAAGCAGGTAAAAAATGCAAGTAGAAAAATAGGGACCACCTTTGGTGGGAAGGTAACAGCGTTCCGTGCGCCTTTGGCGTTGAGTCATGCTGGCCATATGACTACGGAGACGTCTTCGGACAGCGCTGGCTCTTCAGCTTTGAAACAGAGATGAGCACCACGCCCTAGAGTTGGGAATGACTAGGGCATATGTGTGAAGGGGACCTTTATCTTTACCTTTACTAATACCTCACGTAATCTTGCCTCTATCTCTCTGTTTATGCAACCAAGGATTGGCTTTTTTTGGCTGCTTTTGCACACTGCAAATTTTAAGACTTCATGAAGTTTAGTTTAGTTTTATTCGATTTATATACCGCCCTACTCCCGAAGGACTCAGGGCGGTGAACAGCCACAAGATAAAACACATAAATACAAAATTTAAAAGCAAAATAAAACCGAATTAAACAATTTGGCCGAAGACAGATTTAAAACACCCCACTAATTAAAAACAAATTAAAATTTGCATTTTAAAAAGGGAAAAAAGGGAAAAGGGAAAATTAGGCCAGGCCCGCGTGGTGGAATAAAAGGTCTTAAGAGCGTGGCAGAAGGTGCGCAGATCCGGGATCCTCCGTATCTCCGGGGGGAGCTCATTCCAGATAGTAGGTGCCCCCACAGAGAAGGCTCTCCCCCTGGGGGCCACCAGTCAACATTGTTTGGCCAATGGCACTCAGAGGAGCCCCTCTCTATGAGAGCGTACCGGCCAGTGGGAGGCTACTGGTGGCAGCAGGTGGTCCCGTAAATATCCAGGTCCTAAGCCATGGAGCGCTCTAAAGGTGGTAACCGAGACCTTGAAGAAAAAAGAAAAGATAGTAAACAGAAAGAACATAACAAAACTACTGTCAATAACTAAATACTCTCTGAAATCAAAGTCCCATGCCCTAAATATTAGCTTTTGGGAGTGATGGAAGGAGACTGCGAAGGGCCATTTTAAGAGCGATCAGATGAGGTGCAGCAGGCTAAAACGTCTTGCGAATTATTTTCTTTATTGGTAACATTAGTTTCCCTCTCAGACATGCAACATTACACCTGTGCCATTCATCTAAAAGCATACAAACCGACCCCCCTACTTCCTGTTTCTGACTTTAGAAGAGAGTGGAGTGTGACATCCTGATTTATGGTTTATTTGCTTTACTGTTTGGAAATTAACTCCCTCTCTCTGCCTGGAATAATAATATACTTCTACTGCCATGTTAGTATGCCTGTCCTAAGCTTCTGCTAAGTGTGTAGTTATTATGAAATTCCCTGTAGAGATAATCAAGGCCTTTAATTAAAACTTAGTTGGCATTCTCTCATGGCTAGCGAACCTTCTTGAATCTTCAGATCATCTTTTCTCTTTCTGGAACTCCGATCTCATGCCTTCAATTGTCTTCTTCCTTCTTTGCTGACCCATCTTTGATGGTCTTGATTCTTGAGTTACCCAAGTCTGGGTGTCATTTCAGCAGTCTGAAACAGTCTGCTTTTTTTCTAGCTATTTTCTTCTCTTTCTCTGGGTTCAACATGCAAGCTGCTTACTCATTTCATCGCTGCCTCTGTAGTTTTTGACGTGAGGGATGCAATATCTGGTTCAGTTGCCATGTGTGTAGGCATGTAGCCACTCTGTTAGAACAGAGCGTTGCCCGGGATATACCACCATGGAGGGAGTCTAAACTTCAAACTCACGTCATACCCATACCCTCACATTTACCATGGTTTTACCTTAATTTAATATTTCAACTTGTATATTGTATTTCATAGATAGATAGATAGATAGATAGATAGATAGATAGATAGATAGATAGATAGACAGACAGACAATAGAAATGATAGGTAGATAGGTAGGTAGGTAGGTAGGTAGGTAGGTAGGTAGGTAGGTAGGTAGGTAGAGATAGATAGATAGATAGATAGATAGATAGATAGATAGATAGATAGATGATAGATAGATAGATAGATAGATAGATAGATAGATAGATAGACAGACAATAGAAATGATAGATTGATAGATGATAGAGAGATAGAGATACAGAAAGACAGACAGACAATAGAAATGATATATACAGAGATAAAGAGAGAGAGAGAGAGAGAGATACAGAAAGACAGACAGACAATAGAAATGATAGATTGATAGATGATAGAGAGATAGAGATACAGAAAGACAGACAGACAATAGAAATGATATATACAGAGATAAAGAGAGAGAGAGAGAGAGATACAGAAAGACAGACAGATAATAGAAATGATAGATAGATAGATAGATAGATAGATAGATAGATAGATACAGACAGACAGACAGACAGACAGACAGACAGACTGACAGACAGACAATAGAAATGATAGATTGATAGATGATAGATAGAGACAGACAGACAGACAGACAGACAATAGAAATGATAGATTGATAGATGATAGAGAGAGAGAGAGAGAGAAAGAGCGAGAGAGAGAGATGATGTTTTATTTAAGCTTATATTTTTGCTTGTATGTATAATATATTTTAATAGTCTTGTATATCAGTGATAGCATGGCCTCTGTAGATGCCATACGCTAAAAAATGTAAATCCCATTTCATCATGTTTTTCCCTATTATAAGAGAAACCTCTGTGTGTGCGCGTGGAAACTTGCCTGTTTTCTCCCAGCTCTTTCCAATTTATCCAGTTATTAGTTGTAAATACAACTGGGTGTCCAAGAGACCGCATGACAAGACAGCAGATTCTTCTCTGGGTAATCCTCTCCACACAAAAGTATTATCATCTTGTTCTTGTTGATAAGCTTCCGTCCATTATTTCTTGTCAGTATACTCTCCTAGTCTAGAATACTACCAGCGAGCAAGGGGAGTTTTTCAAAAGTTAGAAGGGTAAACTCTAAAATAGCAAAGCCTGAAACTGGAATTATTCAGATAAGGTACACTAGTGGCCAAAATTGTGGAAACCTTTTGGGAAAACTGTATTTTTGAGGTTTGATGGCTCATAACACCACTTTTTTTGGGAGTTTCAAGATCATCCTATTCCACTGCTGGAATGGCCTGGGAATAGCCCAGACCTTAATCCAATTGAAAATCTATAGAGTTGACTAAAGAAACTTGTTAGTCAGAAGTGACCCAGCAATAAAACCCAGTTAATAGAAGCCATCCTTCAATCTTGGTTTCACATGATAACAGCTGCAGAACTAAAAGACTTGGTTCACTCCATGGAAAGACGTTGTAAGGCCATAATTCATGCTAAAGGTTACCCAACTAAGGATTAACTGACATGGGGATCATTTTTGTATATCTCGTTTTTTCTATGGTGATAAGTTGTGTATATCTCGTTTTTTCTACATGTTTCACTTTTCTTCTTTATACCGTAACTGCTATTCTAATAGCAAATCCTTCCTAAATGTTATTGCATTACATTCTTGATTAAATTGTCTTTCCATTGATATATAATTTTATGGTACTACCCCCCCCCAAAAGTGATGTTATTAGCTAGTTTTAGAAAATACACTTTTCCCAAAAGGTTTCCAGAATTTTAGCCGCTACGCTACACCTACACAGTACAGAAGGTACAGTACGTTCTACTTCAACCTCAGCAAAAGTCCATTAAAATCCAGTGGGAGGTATGTTTCCCAGCACTTCCCTTTAGGTAGTCAAGGGGACAATGTCATAATTTTGGGCATCTTGAATAAACAGCATTGTTCTAAAATTCATTCCTGATCTTTCCTCGCCTCAATTGTATCTTCTCCGATGCTTGTCGCAAGAAGTTGACACTCAGATAATTAGTGCCGGGAGAACTTGCTATGACATTTTGTTTGCACTGATGATTTGATTAGTCTAACACAATAGCGTGCGTACTCGCGCACACACCGTCATGAGAGTGGAAGAATGAAAAGGGGTGGTTATCGGCAGCAGCCAATTGGGCATAAATTAATTTTGGTACAAATGCTTCTGTCATAATTCATTTTCCTTCCATAAAGTCCCATCTCAGGGCAGGGGTGTCAGATGGCAACATTATTGTCTTCTGAATTAGTCGGGTGATGAGTGTTTTATCATGTGACACTCTGAATTAGTGGCTAAGCTGTTAGACCTGTGACTTTTGCTTAATTTGGGTGAACCAGTACATGTGAATCTAATGGGTTGTTGTTTTTCTCCCAGTGGTAATTCCTCTAGGCTACTTATCATACCAGTATACATAATTGTGATCCTATGCAATGTGTGAAGCTGAAATGTGGATTTATTTATTTTTTTGTTCCTTCTTGTTATTACTACTACTGATAAACCGCAGTGGTGAGAATGTAGGACTGCAGCCTACTTCTGCTGATCACCAGCTGCCTGCAATTTGGCAGACTGAATCTCACCAGGCTCAAGGTTGACTCTGCCTTCCATCCTTCCGAGGTGGGTAAAATGAGGACCCAGATTGTTGGGAGCAAGAGGGTGACTCTGTAAACAGCTTACAGTGGGCTGTAAAGAACTGTGAAGTGGTATATAAGTCTAAGTCAGGGGTGGGCAACTATGGCCCTTTTATCACTTGTGGACTTCAACTCCCAGAATTCCTGAGCCAGCCATGTTAGCTCAGGAATTCTGGGAATTGAAGTCCACAAGTCATAAAAGGGCCATAGTTGCCCACCTCTGGTCTAAGTGCTATTACTATTGCTACTACTTACCTTCCTTACCAGTTCGGAAGTACATGCACCATGTGTGCACGTGCTTCATATGCATGTGCAGACCTTCTGCGCATGCGCAAAACCTGCAGAGAAGGTAAAAAACACAATACTTTCTGGTTAAAATGACACTGGGGCTCTGCCATCACTACCAGATCGCTGAACCACACACCATGATCACTACCGGATCGCCCAATCCAGTCCGAACCAGGAGCATTTCACCCGTGTACTAGACATTGCAATGCTATAATATCCAAGAATGGATGTTATGGTTCCTGACTGAGAAAATACATGTTCCAAGATCTGGGTCAGCCCTTAGGACCCAAGGTTTACTCTTCCTAGCTTTCATGCTGGAGCCCATCCTCAGGGAACTTCTCTCTACCAGAATATGTGCTTTGGGCTAGTCTACACTTCATATTTATGTGGTGCCTTCCTTTTGGTTGATTGGGGAGTTGATGGCCGGCTATTGGCTGTTGTTTCCTTGTGTTGCCAAGTCCTCAGCTCCTAAGTACTTGATAAGCTGGTGGTAAATCAGCAATCTTGGGGACTGATAAGACGCCCCTTTCCCAGGCTTCAATCACTTCCCTGGCTATCTTTGTACCTGCTCGGCCGACAATCTTAGTAGCTGCAAAATTGAATGTACAGTATGTCCTTGTTCATTGCAATGCAAGGCGAACAATGAGTTTGGGTCTTCTCATCTGACCGCTCACTTAAAGCTTTTCAGAGGTAGTTTGCCATTTCCTCTTTCCAAGGGCTGAGAGCGAGTGACTGGTCCAAGACCATCCAGATGGCCCTGTGCAGGACTAGACCTGACATCTCCTATTTCCTAGTCCAGCATCTTCACCCACTAAACCAAAGTGGCTCATGTATATGTAGATGTAATTTCCCAAACCACTTCTCCGTTCTGTGTAACTTCAGCCTGTTATGTTCACATGCCCATGGGTGATGGATGGATACACACACACACACACACACACACACACACACACACACACACAACTCTCTATGTAGGCTGGGGATAACAGAAAGTACCCTGGAGATTTAAAAGGGTTGCAGGGAGCAAACGATTTGTCTTCCGGTTAAATGGATTTTCTATGATTGATCATACTTTCCCTGGCAGCCAGCTTGTGAGCAGGTCAGACCCCTTCCCCAGCCCAAGGCAGCCATTTGATGAAACTGCCACAGCCTGTTTTCCAAAGCCTTAGTAATATGTTTTCACACCTTCCAAGGTTGCCTTTCCCTGCTCCATAAGAAAAACCTCTACCTGAATATAAACTAATCCCCGAGGTTAATTCACTTAATGCACTATCCGGTGGCCCCGGGAAGGTCATTTGAAGCCCCTCCGTATTAATAACCACCAGACTTTAGAACTACTAATATACTCTGGTTTCCTCCTGACCCAGTTAGAATGGATAGGGGTTTTTATTTTGAAAAAGTAGGCAGGGAATTTGTTGCGGAGAAGATTTTAGGTGTGGCTAAAAGATTGACAGCAGGGCAGTAGATGAAGGCTCAAGAAGGGATGTGGTGGCTCAGGGGCTAAGACGCTGAGCTGGTTGACCGAAAGGTCGGCAGTTCAGCGGTTCGAATCCCTAGTGCTGCGTAACAGGGATGAGCTCCCGTTCCTTGTCCCAGCTTCTGCCAACCTAGCAGTTCGAAAGCAGGTAAAATATGCAAGTAGAAAAATAGGGGTCACCTTTGGTGGGAAGGTTAACAGTGTTATGTGTGCCTTTGGCATTGAGTCATGCTGGCCACATGACCACGGAGACGTCTTCAGACAACGCTGGCTCTTCGGCTTTGAAACAGAGATGAGCACCGCCCCCTAGAGTCGGGAACGACTAGCACATATGTGTGAGGGGAACCTTTACCTTTACCTATACCTGCGACTGTATACTGTGCTCTCAGTGGCAATGTGAACAGTCCAATTAAAAACAGGCAAAAAAAAATGTCCATCATGCAAAATTAAGAATTACAAAATGAAATCAAGTTGACTAATAAAAGCATTTTTTTAAAACAACAACAACAACAACATAATTTTTTCCATCCTCGGTGCCCTTTATGAAACAATTCAGTTTTGAAAGCTTATGGACCCACGAAAGGCAGCTTAGAATCAACTGGCCTTAAACTTCGGACAGGACTGGGACTTGGGGGAGTTAAAATAGCTCCCCCATTCAATTATGGGATTTGAAGTGGAAAGCTAGCTGGGTCTTTCCAATTCTGAAAACAGAGATGAAATCTTGCAGAGTCCACGTGAAAAGCAAACTTTATTAGGAATTCCATATCTTGTGTTCATTTTACACCCATCGCCAAGGCCATCTTAATAGAAGGGGATGAAAAAATGAAACAAAATGGGGTGAGAGAGGCAAGCTTCTCTCCCCCCCCACAAAAATATGTTTAGGGTTCCTGATTGCATTGCCTTCCTTAACATGGCCTTTCATTCAAATAAAATTTAGACAACCTTCTTTCCTTTCCTTTTCTTCCTTCTTTCCTTCCTGCTTGCCTGCCTGCCTTCCTTCCTTCCTTCCCATCCTCCCTCCCTCCTACTGTATATCATCTCAATTTCCTTCCTTCCTTTTTTCCTTCCTTCCTTTCCATCTTCGCTCCTATACCATCTCAATTTCCTTCCTTCCCTCCCTCTCTCCCTCCCTCCCTCCTACTGTATATCATCTCAATTTCCTTCCTTCATTCTTTCCTTCCTTTCCATCTTTGCTCCTATACCATCTCAGTTTCCTTCCTTCATTCCTTCCTTCCTTCCTTCCTCCCTTCCTTCCTTCCTTCCTTCCTTCCTTCCCTCCCTCCCTCCCTCCCTCCCTCCCCCCTCCTACTGTATATCATCTCAATTTCCTTCCTTCCTTCTTTCCTTCCTTCCTTCCTTCCTTCCTTCCTTCCCTCCCTCCCTCCCTCCCCCCTCCTACTGTATATCATCTCAATTTCCTTCCTTCCTTCCTTCTTTCCTTCCTTCCTTCCTTCCTTCCTTCCTTCCTTCCTTCCTTCCTTCTTTCCTTCCTTCCTTCCTTCCTTCCTCCCTCCCTCCCTCCCTTCCCTTCCCCCCTCCCCTCCCCTCCCCTCAACTCCCTCCCCTTCCCTTCCCTTCCTTTCCTCCCTCCCTCTTCTCCTTTCCCTCCCCCTCCTCTTCCTCATCCTCCTGTAAATTGAGCTGGAAGAAGAAAGTGACAGAATTGTGAACTTGTTAACCTAATCAGACAAGCAACTAGAAGGATGTCAGCATTTGGAGTGGAGATATTCCCCCCCCACCATGAAATGAAGTGCAAGAGACAAATAGCAGAGCACTGCCTGAGTTGGCATGGGTAAAAAGGAAAAAAAAAAAGTAGAAATTTTGACATATGCCAAAAAAGGTGCCATTTAACATTACCTTCCCAATGAACTGGGTGCAGATACATACATTTTTGCCCCCCCCCCAAGAAATGGTCAGTGACCCTCTATTCTCATTGCTCAGGATTGTCTATTCGCATCTTGAATTTTGATGACAACCAACATGTGCCAGCTTTGGAGTTTTTTTTCTCCGTTTCTCAAAATTCCTTTGCTCTGGATTTCATTCCTTGTGAATTATGATTTTTCTAGTGAAGTTGTAATGAATCCCAGAACTGGAGTATATACGCATATTGTTTCAACTTCGGGGCTATTTAATCTGTGTGCCCTTCTCTCCTTCTACATGGCTGTAGCAATAATACATTGCAAGAAAACCCATTGATGTGATTGTGTATACTTTGGCAATAGAAGATCCTTGCAATTCTCTACTGTGTGCCCTCCTTCCTGCTGATAAAACAGCACACAAAAGAGATTGTATCTGTCTACACAAACACACATGCCCACTATTAAAGCAGGATAGAGAGAACTGTGGTGCCACTTTGCATGTCACTGTTAACACAATTGCTTTTTATTTTTTTTTATTTTTTTTTTTTCATTTTGCAAAAAGAGTGAGGCTTCCATGGCATAATTGCTAAAAGAAAGGGAAGCCCAGTGCAGTTTGACTGCTGTGCTTTTGGTCTCAGTCAGAATCATTAACAGTTTTTAATCCAAGCCAAATTAAAATTTCTTTTGCTCTCGATTTGCCACAGTTACCAACTGTTTAGGGAAAACTGCTTTCATATTAAATAGATCAGAGTGATTGGGTTACATGTTGGTGGCTCTGATCGAATTACTAGACAGTAAATCAGCTTCTCTCTGAGCACACATGTCATTTTTGCTGTTATTATAGCTAGAAATTTAAAAAGTGGCTTCAATTGTCATTTGCAGAATTATATATGTATGTATGTATGTATGTATGTATGTATGTATGTATGTATGTATGTATTTCTCTTTAGCCAGGTTCTACCTACGTAAACTAGGTAGAACCTGCCTACGTAAAGTTACAAATATTGTACCTTTAAAGGGAGGATACATGAGATGAGGGTGTGGCTAACTGATGAGGCCTTATAAGGCCGAAATAGATCTATTTTAGTCTCCCAATGGGCAGCAAAGGGTCTGCTGACTGCCAGAAGAAAAAAAGCCCAGAAACTAGTGAATTGTGATTTCACTGAACTAGGGCAGCATAATATCTTGGTTTACGTAGGTAGAACCTGGCTAAAGAGAAATACACATAAAACCTACGAAAAAGAAATACACACACACACACACACACGCACGCATATATATATATCTTTATATATATGTGTGTGTTTGCATATATATATATATATATATATATATATATATATATATATATATATATAGGTCTTTGGTTATTCGGGTCTTCTCCCACGTAAAATTGGAAGTGTCTTGGCGACGTTTCAACGAAGTCTCATTCGTCATCTTCAGGCTGGTGTTCTCGGCTTCGTGCTTCCAGGAGAAAACAAATATATATATATATATATATATATATATATATATATATATATATATATATATATATATATGTTTATGTAAGTTTTCACGGGTATGTATGTGTGTATAGTTAATATTTCGGGTTTCTTCCCGTGTAATTGTGGATATATCCCTAAAAGGATATATATATGTTTATATATGTGTGTGCGTGTGTGTGCGTGTGTGTATAATTTATATTTCACTGATAAAGAAATAAAGGCGAAATATATCAGCGCAAATATAAATTTGGTATAAACTGTTTGTCATGAATGCGACTGCTTGAGGGCTCCTGGATTGGAGCTGAAAGGCAAAAGGGATGCAGTATGCCCCCTCCCACATGCTGGGGTAGACCAGGTGTCTCGATAGAAAAACACTTTAGATAGAGAGAGAGAGAGAGAGAGAGAGAGAGAGAGAGGGAGGGAGAGAGAAATAGAGAGAGAGATAGAGAGATAGAGAGATATAAAGAAATAAGTCATTTGCAATTATGTACATTTAAAGTTCCAGTATCCTGTAATGGAACTTAGTATTTGCTTTGTTTGCAATATGCAAAGATATAGAAAGAAGGAAGCAAAATGATTGTATGTGTGTGTATGTGTGTGTATATATAAAACTTGCAAACTTTAACTCCCAGAATTCCCCAGTCAGTATAGCTGGCTGGGGAATTTTGGTAATTGAAATCCTCAAGTCTAAATGTTGCCAAGTTTGGAAACCCCTGGCTTACTGATTGAGAAAAAGTTCACCAGCAGTTAAATGGTAGAAACGAGATAGAACAAAAATTATGTCCATCCTTTCTCTAATTAACACTCTACACCCAGATAGCATTTTATTCTACCGTGGCCATCATGCAATCTGGTTAGGGGTTTTGCAAAGTCACCCCAATCCAATTTGATTTTGGGGAGAAAAGATATGTTTTCACATGGGTATAGAAGATACATCTTCCAATTGAGTAACACGATAGTTCCAATTGTCCCAAACCTTTGGGCTTGGAAGAATTAATTCTGCACAGCTGGGGGATCAAATCATTTTCTAACTGAATCTTCTCAAGCTCATCCATTTTGAAAGGTTGACTTTTAAGGCTGCGGGGCCAATCTCAACCATGTTGGAGTTACTCAGTCCAAAAGTTTCTCAATTACATCCAATCTGGTTAGGGACAAAAACCTGTAGGTCCAGTGGAGTGAGAGACAGTTCCCTACAGCAACTTGGAAACGTCATGTAGCAGATGGCAGGGTACTAATCTGATCACCATCCATGATGGATGATGGTGTCACAGATTGGGCATCAAAAGGAATATGGGGAGAAGATAAGGAAACATGAGACTGGTGCTTGCTGATCAGTGTTGAGTTTATCTTCAGGACAAGGGCTATATTCTGCCTCCTTCATGAAAACACTTTATTTTGTGTGTGTGCGCTTTCTTCTCTTTCTGCTTCTGTTTTTATTCTTTTTTGCATTCATCTACATCCTGATGAAATAATTGGCAACCTAGATCCAGATTTGCTCTCTTTTTTTTGTCTCTGAATGGATTCTTCTCTAGTCTGGTCTTTTTGTGCCATGGGAATAGTGTACCTTCTATCCAATCTCCAGCTTCTTTAAAACAACAACAACAACAGTTTATAACAATAACATTTTTGGTTCTTTGATCTTTAGAACATCCTGTAATGGAACTTAGTATTTGCTTTGTTCGCAATGTGCAAAGATATAGAAAGCAGGAAGCAAAATGATTGTGTGTGTGTGTATGTGTGTGTGTGTGTGTGTGTGTGTGTGTATAAGACTTGCAAACTTTAACTCCCAGATTTCCCCAGTCAGCATGGCTGGCAGAGGAATTCTGGGAATTGAAATCCTCAAGTCTAAATGTTTCCAAGTTTGGAAACCCTTGGCATACTGATTGAGAGAAAAAGTCACCAGCTGTCAAAGGGTACTCTGTGTGTGTGTGTGTGTGTGTGTGTGTGTGTGTGTGTGAGAGAGAGAGAGAGAGAGAGAGAGAGAGAGAGAGAGAGAGAGAGAGAGAGAGAGAGAGAGATGATATGAGCATTGTTGGGAAGAGTTTTGAAGGATCTAGCTAGCACATAATGTCAGAATGCTTCCAAATAAATCAGTTCTGCACCAGTGAACATTAGGGATTGTAAACTTAACATACTGTGTAAGACACTGCAAGGAAAGACAAGCTAAAGAAAGAGAGGATTGCATCTGTGTGAAAATTAAAGAATGGAGGGAGAAGAAATCCCCTCTGTTCCATTTAAAAACCAAGCATAAATAAATAAATAAATAAATAAATAAATAAATAAATAAATAAATAAATAAATAAATAAATAAAGTCATTTGAATGAATGAAATTAGATGCTTCTTTTTTTTAAAAAAAAACTGATTTGCATAGTAGAGATTTTATTTTATTTTTATTTTTTTGTCTTTTTCCTGAGCCAATAAAAGTCAAACTCAACTTAAAGTTCACAAAAAGGTCGTAAGGAGGACTAAAGAGAGAAAACTGTGAAACTGACAGTGTGGGAAACTCGCATTTAGAGACGGTACTTTGGCAGAAGGATGTTTAAAATTGCCTATTGAGGAGAAAACCATTCAGTCTGTGTGCCTTGCATTCTGGCAGGTGATGTTCTGGAATAGGGTAGGCAGAAAATTATATGGGAATAATAGAATCTCTGCAAATGTCACGCCGACTGCATCAAAAGCCAAACTGCTACAAGCGGGGGAAATTCCAGCTCGTCTTTCCTCAAAATAAAGTCAGTGCTGCAGTTTGTTTACTTATCATATTGGTCGTAAAATATAGGCCTGGCCTGATCGTAGTGTGGTGTTTTGTGACAAGCGCAGGAAGGCCATCGCTGCCATCACCTGCGATGAAAAAATACCAGAATTAACATTGAGGCATTGCCATCTGCTACTGCAATTGATGGAAATAGAGATAGTTTTGCCTTTGGAGCAGAGTAGAGGTAGTCCTCGATTTATGACCACAATAGAGCCCAACGTTTATGTTGCCAAGGTGAGAAATTTGTTAAGTGAGTTTTGCCCCAATTTATGACTCTTCTTGCCACATTTGTTAAGCGACTCACCGCTGGTGTTATATTAGTAACACAGTTATTCTGTGAATCTGGCTTCCTCATTGACTTAGTTGGTCAGAAAGTTGGACTGGTTTAGTGTATTCTTAATATAACATACAAACTCTCTGCATTGCTTGAAGGTAATTTTGGTTCATTTGTTAAGTGGCGCAGTGGTTGGAGTGCGGTACTGCAGCTACTTCTGCTGACTGCTGGCTGCCTCCAATTTGGCAGTTTGAATCTCACCAGGCTCAAGGTTGACTCAGCCTTCCATCCTTCCGAGGTCGGTACAATGAGGACCCAGATTGTTGGGGGTGATAGGAGGACTCTGTAAACGGCTTAGAGAGGGCTGTAAAGCACTGTGAAGCAGTATATAAGTCTAAAGGGCTATTGCTATTACTAAATCTTGATGATTAAACAATCCGCACATCGGGATAAAAGAAACAAGAAAAAGAAACAAGGCTAGAATCTCCTCTGGGACATTTTCACATTCTACCAAGAAGGAATTTCTGATATACCGACATATTCAATCATGTTCTTCCATAACCTACCATCTGAATTCTTGTTCTCAATTATTTTTAATACTGAACCTGCAGGCCAAGGCAATTCATCCATGTCCATTCAGAATTCCTCCTGACTTCCTCAGGATTGTAGTTTTAATGTAAAGAGATACTTCAAGAATTCTGTGTTGGTCTATGACCAGATTTGATTTGATTTAAGCTCAGGAATTTGATATTTTCTTTACAATTCTAATACAAACTGGAACTGTGCATGACCAACCAATGCATAGATCATGTTACAGCTATCCAGTGATATATAGATAGATAGATAGATAGATAGATAGATAGATAGATAGATAGAGAGATAGAGATAGAGATAGAGATAGAGATAGAGATAGAGATATAGAGATATATAAACAAATATCCAAATTCCCACCCTGAATTACCCTACATTATACATGTACATGTACATGTACATGTACATATACATATACATATACATATACATACATACATACATACATACATACATACATACATACATACACACACACACACACACACACACACACATATATATATAGTATCTTTGTGTAAGATCATATTTTGTGTATATTCATACAGACATAGATCTTAAGTATATTTTTAAATTTATACAGTAAAATGTGCTTTAAAGTCAACATACTAAACTTCTGATAATTTCCTTCCCCCCCCACTCCAAATGCAATTCATAGAATAATAAAGCAATCAAACAAAATGGAATTATGAAAGGAACATCGAGTGAACTGATCCATTAATGCAAAACTTTTAACTACTTTAATATTATATTTGCATTTTTTAAAAAATGCCACGGTGCACTCTGGTACATATTTCAAAGTATCTTGATCATTAAGGGTGGGATTAATGCAGTATATGGTGATTCATAGCTGTAATAATAATAGCAATAACGTAGGAAATCTACAGAAATATTTATAGACATGTGGAAAATGTTAGTAGAATGTCTCACCATCCTTAGAGGGAAAACTGTATATCGAAGAAGGAAAATACCCCATCGATCCACTTCCCAGACTGAGAGACCAAATACTTCCATTTTTTTGCCCCTGCCCCTTAGCTGCAATATTAAGCAGTGAAGGATTTCACGCTTCTTAAAAAACTGATAAGAAGTGGGATTTTTAAAGCAACAACACACACCTGAGGCTTAGTGCTATCTGTCAAATTGTAATACAAGCCGGATTCCACAGAATGCTGTTTCTCCTAGCAAACCTGGAGATTCGCAGGATTTCTCTCTTTTTATGTCTGTCCTTGGCCAATAGGCCATCATTCTGAAGAAGGCTTTCATGAATGCTGAATGAAAGTGAGTGAGTGAATGAATGAATGAATGAATGAATGAATGAATGAATGAATGAGAAGTGAAGCAAGGAGCCTCTATTCATATTTGGCCTGTTCTGTCCCCGTCCCCCCCCACACACAAACAGCCAGCCGGGGGTTAAAGAAGTACTCGGCACACACAAGGTTCGTTATCAGGAACTTGGCAGCAATACGATAACCGTCTGCCAAGTGCTTTACTACAAGGAGAGGGAGTGTTCCTCCACCAGATAACACCAACGAATACACACAGTTTTCAAAACAGTCCAGCTCAAACATGAAACCTTCAGCAGATTCGGCGTTGTACAAAGTGTCTAGCCAGAAGTTAGCTTTGTCCGTCACAGAGTCTAAATGGCCACCACACTCTCTTATATAGCCTGTGGGGTATGGTCCAGTGACTCAGCTTAATCCCTGGCATGCCTCCTCATCTGCTGCAAACGTTTATCTCGCCTTCGTTGGCATGGATCCAGGAACGACTTATCACCCTCATCGCTGTCATCGGAGACACCTGGCTCCTGGTCAATCTCCTCTCCCTCGGCAGACACCTGAGGCATTGCCAGAGAGGAGGGGCCTGGAGAGGAAGGCCTGGCCGGCTCCTCTCCTTCATGTTCGGAGCCTTCTTCCTCTGATAAGATGGGCTCGGAGGTCGGAGCCACAACATGGCCATGAAATTCAGAATTCCACAGAGAATTCCACCTCTTTTTGGAATCATTATTATGATGATTGTTACTCTGTTACTTTGCATGCACATTGAGAGCTTCTGCACCGGAGACAAATTCCTTGTGTGTCTAATCACACTTGGCGAAATAAAGCTATTCTATTATGTTCTGTTCTGTTCCGTTCCATTCTTTCTATTCTATTCCTATTTCTCTTCTGTTGTCTTCTGTCCTGTTCTGACCTGTCTTGTCCTATCCTACCCTACCCTATTCTGGGGTAAATCTCTAATTAACATACTTCCAGATGAAACATTTCCTAAATTGTGGCAAAGATGTTGTTCTTCTCAGATAGACAGTCCTGTTTTTTTTTTCCAGAATAGAATAGATTAACAGAGGTGGAAGGAACCTTGGGGGTCTTCTAGTCCAACCTCGTGCTTAGCCAGGAAACCCTACACCACTTCAGACAAATGGTTATCCAACATCTTCTTAAAAACTTCCAATGTTGGAGCATTTACAACTTCTGGAGGCAAGTTGTTCCACTGATTAATTGTTCTAACTGTCAGGAAATTTCTCCTTAGTTCTGAGTTGCTTCTCTCCTTGATCAGTTTCCACCCATTGCTTCTTGTCCTGCCTTCAGGTGCTTTGGAGAATAGCTTGGCTCCTTCTTCTTTGTGGCAGCCCCTGAGATATTGGAAGACTGCTATCATCAGATTTTCCACCCCTCTTGAGATTAGAGTCAGGGAAAGTCCTGGTTTTGAGACTGAACAGTGAATTGCCAGGAAATGAAATCCTAAATATGTCTGAAGGGGTTTCTCTTAAGTGACCGAGAGTAGCTTCTATCATCTCTCTAGATGTTGTGGCACAACTTTAACTGCTTTATGTTATGCTTTAATGCATCTGAGAAAGATGAGGGTTTTTTACCAGAGGCATAAAATAATCCCATTTTGTGTGTGTGTGTGTGTGTGTGTGTGTGTGTGTGTGTGTGTTTTGTTCTATGGTGAGTGCCTTTCTAATGTATTTATTGCGTTTCATATCGTAGTCAAGGAATCACAACAGTCTGACAGGAACAGAATGCTCAGTCCTCTGTGTGGGTGGAGAAGGTAGTTCCATTCCCATTTTAATGACTTTTTGTTCCATCCATTAATTTCCAGCCGGAAAAAAAAAAATGAATATCCAATAAGGAAAGGACTGCTTTGCTTTATTAAAAAATTGCTCTTTTGCCTGCTTGCCCACTCAACAAATATTCCTGTCTTTAGATTGCATCAACTAGGATTTGGTCTGCAAAGTGACCTCTCAAAATAATATGCAGATCACATCTAACTATTCTCTAGATTGAGTTTCCCACAGGTGATTTTTATTTTTTTTTAATAATAAGATCAGACACACACACACACACACACACACACACACACACACATACCTGTCTCTCTATTTGTATATGTCTCAATGTACAAGATGATCAAAGGCTTGGAGACTAAAATATATGAAGAGCGGCTGCATGATTTGGGTTTGGCTAGTCTAAAGAGAAGAAGAATTAGGGGTGACATGATAGCAGTGTTCCAGTATTTGAGGGACTGCCACAAAGAAGAGGGGGTCAAATTATTCTCCAAAGCACCAGAGGGCAGGACATGAAACAATGGATGGAAATTAATCCAGAAGAGAAGCAACCTAGAACTAAGAAGAACAATTAGACGAAAAAACAGTTAGAACAATTCACCAGTGGAACAACTTGCCTCCAGAAATTGTGGGCGCGTCACTGGAAGTGTTTTAAGAAGAGACTGGACAGCCATTTGTCTGAAATGGTATAGGTTCTCCTGCTTGAGCAGGGGGCTGGACTAGAAGACCTCCAAGGTCCCTTCCAGCTCCTATTCTATTCTATTCTATTCTATTCTATTCTATTCTATTCTATTCTATTCTATTCTATTCTATTCTATTATTTGTTTAGTGACATTCAAAGTTATAAAAAAGAGCCGTGTTGGCGCAGTGGTTAGAGTGCAGTACTGCAGGCTACTTCTGCTGATCACCGGCTGCCTGCAATTTGGCAGTTCGAATCTCACCAGGCTCAAGGTTGACTCAGCCTTCCGTCCTTCCGAGGTGGGTCAAATGAGGACCCAGATTGTTGGGGCTGATAGGCTGACTCTGTAAACCGCTTAGAGAGGGCTGTATAAAAGGGTATATAAAGTCTTAAGTGCTATTGCTAAGTGCTATAATTAAATTGAAAAGAATGACTTATGACCTTTTTTTATATATATATACTTACGACCATTGCAGCATCCCCATGGTCACGTGATCAAAATTTAGACGCCTGGCTCATATTTATGATGGTCGCCATATCCCGGAGTCTCATGTTCCCCTTTCGCCACCTTCTGACAACCAAAGTCAATGGGGAATCCAGAGTCATTTAATAACCATATTACTAACTTAACAACTGCAGCCAACACTAATAACTGCGGTAAGAAAGATGGTGAAATGGGGCAAAACTCACGTAATCATTTTTCTTGTTTAGCATGAAAATGTTGGTCTCAATTGTGGTCAGAAGCCAAGGATTACCTGTATGTATGTACATATCTTATGTATGTACAGTACAGGGGTAGGTTCTTAATTTTTTTACTACCGGTTCTGTGGGCGTGGCTTATTTTGTGGGCGTGGCTTGATGATCATATGACAGTTCTTTAGGATTTAGCAGAGGTACTGGTCTTCCAGGCTTTTAACTGCTTGCAGAGCTGTACTGGTCTACCCATTTGTTTTTGGAGGCACCGGTCTACCCATTTGTTTTTGGAGGCACCGGTCTACCCATTTGTTTTTGGAGGCACTGGTCTATCCATTTATTTTTGGAGGCACCAGTCTACTCATTTGTTTTTGGAGGCACCGATCTACTAATTTGTTTTTGGAGGCACTAGTCTAACCATTTGTTTTTGGAGGCACCGGTCTACCCATTTGTTTTTGGAGGCACCGGTCTACTCATTTGTTTTTGGAGGCACTGATCTACCCATTTGTTTTTGGAGGCACCGGTCTACTCATTTGTTTTTGGAGGCACTGGTCTACCCATTTGTTTTTGGAGGCACCGGTCTACTCATTTGTTTTTGGAGGCACCGGTCTACCACCACACTGCCTTTTAACACTGATCAGCTGTAGGGCTGCCCTTTGAAGCCCCATGGCAAGAGTTTAAACAGTTTTTTTTTTCCTTTTAGCCGATCAGCTGGGACTCGGGAGGCAGCAATAGTTTGGGGGTGGGGCCAAATAAAAGGTAAGAATAATGCGAGGGGGAGGGGCTGGGGGAGCTCAGCTCCCGAACAAAGAGAACCGGCCGAACCAGGAGGAACCCACCACTGGTACAGTAGTGGCCAAAATTGTGGAAACCTTTTGGGGAAAAGGTTTTTTTGAAGTAATACCATAAAATTATATATCAATGGAAAGATAATTTAATCAAGAATGTAATGTAGTAACTTTTAGGAAGGATTTGCTTATTAGAATAGCAGTTACAGAAAAGAAGAAAAGTGAAACACGTAGGAAAAACGAGATATATAAAAAATGATCACCATAGAAAAAATGAGATATACAAAAATTATCACCATGTCAGTTAATCATTAGTTGGGGAACCTTTAAGCATGAATTACGGCCTTACAACGTCTTCCCAAAGAGTGAACCAAGTCTTTGAGTTCTGCAGCTGTTATAATGTGAAACCAAGATTGAAGGATTGTTTCTATTAACTGGGTTTTATTGCTGGGACGTTTCTGACTAGCAAGTTTCTTTAGTCGGCTCCATAGATTTTCAATTGAGTTAAGGTCTGGGCTATTCCCAGGCCATTCCAGCAGTGAGCCATCTAACCTCAAATATATACTTTTCCCAAAAGTTTTCCACAATTTTGGCCACTACTCTATGTACAGTATATGGAGAAAGAGAGAGATTAAAATCAATCTTCAAATGCATCAGATTAATGTCAGATTAATGAAGGAAATATCAGAGAAAAGAATTATGGGAAAAGTTTTAAAGGTTGTGTTAGGAAATTGGAAGGAACTTTAGCCTGTGTTCAGTTGTTCCAGTGCAATTGACAAGGTTCCTTCCTTCCTTCCTTCCTTCCTTCCTTCCTTCCTTCCTTCCTTCCTTCCTTCCTTCCTTCCTTCCTTCCTTCCCGGAATTGTGTCTACTAGTAAGTATCACTAAGTTCATTTTTCCTGAACTCCCCAGGGGTACAACGGGCCTAAGAAAGATTGAGTCATACTGAATAACTGGAATTGTGAGAAACTCTCAAATTTTCACCCCAATACACTGAGAGTAATGCAATGTTTGATAGCCATTTTTGAACATGCCAAGCTGTTGTGCAAATGATGGAATGGGGTAGCATAGTAATTGAGAATAAAATATTACATTTCACTTGTTTCAAGGAGAACAATATATTTGAGTGAGGACTAATTAGCTTTTTTTTTTGTATTCCAGGTGACAAAAGCCAATATATCACACTTAACCACTAAAAGAACTCCAATTCAGTAAACTAATTAAACTAAACCTATCTGCACTCATTCTTCTAAGTTCTACTAAATATTTTAACAGAGTAGATTTATTCTGTTATATAAATTACATCATACTTAAGGAACACAGTTTGTGTTTCAAACGGATTCTTTTGAGGTTTTTTTTTTTTTAAATCTTCCTTGAAAAATGTGAGAGAAAATAATTTTATTACCGCTGAACAACAACAAAAATTAAAGGAAATAGACTTTAATTAAGTGCTCGTTTTTTTTTCCTCATTTTAATTGATAATGTTCAAGTCAGTATGCTTTGTTCATTTGTCTCTTTCGCAATTGACCTTATGGGCCATGCAATCATTTTAAAACAAACAAATAATCAAACCAAAAAATTGTTCTGACCCAACCTTCGCAGAAGCAAGAAACAGGCTCCTTGTCACAAAAAGCCCCTCTTTATTTACCTCTTGTGAATTAATGGCATTCACCCACCAAAAAGTCCAGGCAAGAGTCCTTCAAGGAGTTAAATGCAGCAACAGACCTTATCAGTTCCTTGCAACAATTGCCAGGCTGGGAGCTCCCAGCTGAAAGGCTACAAATTAAGTTCTGGCAAGCAGTCTTTGTGCCACAACACAATGAGCAAAATGTTCAGAAATATGAACGGTTGTCTCCTGCGACAACTACTCCCCTTTCCTTCTACTTATTCCCCAGCCAGGGAGGGGCCATTCAGCATCCACATGTGCTTTGCTTCCCGAGTCGACTCCTTGTCCTCCGTTGTTCACCTCTCCTAACTGCTCTGCACATACGTGCATCTGAAACAGGCCCCAGCTGTTCTTCCTCCTCACTTATATCAGCCTCCAAAGGCAGCTGCCTCTCTGGTGGTTGGGAAATGTCGGGTCTATCTCTGCATCCAACACAGAGCATCCATCAGAGCCTTCCCCAGGCTCCAGCACTGCCCCAATTTCCTCCCCAATCTCCTCATCGGTTGAGTCTGCCACCAGCTCCACTGGCAGCTGGTGGACCACAACAATAATCCATTCTTTACTACAAGGCTAAAACAAATGATAACTAGGTCAAACTATGGGCAGGAGTGGTGGTGCCATGGTGAAGAGCCATGGTGTCCCCAGTGGTTAGAATGCAGTTGAAACTTTTATTATCTTTGACCTTTGTTGCAAGTCTTTGTTCATTCTGAGCCTTCGCTGACTTCATCTTTGCATGTTCTGGCTATCTGCTGATAATCAGCCTTAGTTAAGTGTCCCTCTTTCCATTTTTTTTTTGTACTTGTCCTTTTTGTCTTTCAGTTTGTCATAGAGAGCTTTGTGGAGCCATGCTGGTTCCTTCTTGGATTTCTTGTTTTTCTTTTTCAGCGGTATCGTGCTGGGCTGGACTTTTATGATTACATTTTTCAGAGTTTTTAACGCTTCTTGTTGTCCCCTTTAGGATTTTCATCCATGGAATGTTTCCTAGGCTCTCTCTGAGTTTGTTAAACTTTGCTCACTGCCAGGAGTTTGATCCTGACCGGCTGAAGGTTGACTCAGCCTTGCATCCTTCCGAAGTTCATAAAATGAGGACCCAGATTGTTGTGGGCAATATGCTTACTCTGTAAACTGCTTAGAGAGGGTTGTAAAGCACTGTGAAGTGACATATAAATCTAAGTGTATCGCTATCTGGTATTTAGTTCCAAGTGAATAGGAATCCAATTTTTTCTTGGATTTTCTGAAGGACGATGAAAGGAAGAAGAGAGGGTATACTATTCTGAACCCTGATTTCATAAATTAAAATGATTCATTTGTACCAGTGCTCGTGGAAGGGTCTACGACAACTCACCATGGCCAACTCATTGCAGCCAACTTGCCATGGGAGAACTCGCCACGGAACAAGAGTTATACTAAAATTGAACAAATATTGGAATAGAACCATTAAAAGAAAGGATGCCAAAGGAGGGACGAAAATAAAATGTGAATGACAAAAATTAAAATTATATATTTTTAAAAATTATTTTAAATAATTAAATTGAATTATTGAATTGTCCTGCGATGGATTGTCCCGTGGCGAATTGGCCATGGTGAGTTGTCTTGCAGCGACTTGTCTGGGACGAGTTGTCGGTGGTGAATTGACTGTGGTGGGTTGACCATGGCAAGTTGGTTGTGGTGAGTTGTCCCATTCTGCTGTAGAACCCTTCTGATCACCTTCTCAATGGCCTTGTCTTAAAAGAGAAAAAAAAATGGCCAGAATGTTTGGCTCCAGTAATGATTTCTTGAGAACTTTCTCTCTCGGGGATTAATTTACTACTACATGCAACTAACCACATAGCAACTCCCAGGAGGCCTCCACCAACTAGGAAGGTTACGGGTGACAGTGGCTGGGTTAAGAGATAAGATCCTGTTCATTTCCTCTGGCATCACAAGGTCAAACACTTGGACAAGTCCTGTCCTTTGTGTGCCTTTGCCAATTTATCCATTCATAAAGTGAATCTGAGTGACTAGTGATCTCATAGTTCACCATGCCATGATAATCACTTGACTTTCTTTCCACCAAAACAGTGGTGAAATCCAATTTTTTTACTACCCGTTCTGTAGGCGTGGCTTGGTGTGGCTTAGTGGGCATGGCTTGGTGGGCATGGCAGGGGAAGGATACTGCAAAATCTCCATTCCCACCCCACTCCAGGGGAAGGATACTGCAAAATCCCCATTCCCTCCCCACTCCTGGGGGAAGGATATAGCAAGATCTCCATTCCCGCCCCACTCTGGGGCCAGCCAGAGATGGTATTTGCCGGTTCTCTGCAAAAACTCATTGCAGAATGTCCATTTATCACAGTTCCTTCCCATCCTCCATTGTAGAACTCGTGATTCCAGAAACTGTCCTGAAGTTTAGCTTCAGCCATTGTATCTTGTGCCACACGAAAACTTCCGTTTCAAGGCCATCGTGCCTGGCGTTCAACTGAAGCATTTCCAAGGAGCTCAAGAAGGAATAAGTACCACTTCAGACTAAATTGCTGCCTACTTCTAAACACGCAATGCAATTAAACCAAAGAAGCTGTAAACCTACTAAATAGGGTGCTTTTAACAATGGTATTGGCACTCAAGAAGCCGGCCTTCCCCTCCCATAGAGGTAACATAAAAGAAATGCAAGTCATCAGGAATTTGTTGGGGGTGAATTGAGAACATCTCCGGTTTCTATACAGAAACCAGAAATAACGGGGTGGTGGGGGAGGGGAACGGACAGGGATAAAACTGACATGTTACCCCTGCTTAAATTGCAACCCAGAAATAATAGGATCTAATTTGGAGGTTTGCTTTCACTGTGATTTAGTTTAGCATCTGTAGGGAGAGGTTGTTGTGACATGTCAGGGAGCACTGAGCTATGTAGACGTTGGGCCTGCAATTTTCAAAATATGTACCGGCGCAACTGGAATTAATTGCCCTTCTGATGGATGGATCCTTTGGAAATCTAAAATGAAGGGAGAAGACGACTTGACAGCTGATTTGTATGTTATTACAGCCTAAGTACTTTAGGTCATAGTTCCATCACACAACAACTCTTCTGCTGAGTTATTTCCATAACCTGCTCTCCAAGTCCAATCTGCCAGCTTCAATTAATCGCACTGTAATTTATCTTCCGAGCATCGAGTGAGCATCAATACATTTTATTTATTTATTTATTTATTTGCTGTTTTGCTGACAGGGTTACCTTGCCTTGCACTTTTCGGGTATTGGAATGCAGTGGCAAAATGTCTCATGCAGCTCACAGTACTATAGTTAGGTGGATCTTCAGTAAGACGCCAAATGAATAGGAAGCCTAAATCACCCAGCTGGCTTTCATGCCTGAGGAGGGACTAGAACTCCCTATCTCTTGATGATTGGGCCTAAATCACCCAGTTGGCTTTTATGCTAGAATTCACCATCTCCAGGTTTCTAGGTCAGCGCCTTAACCACTAGACCAAACTGGCTCCTTCTTATCCTCTTATCCTACACTTCTGGTTTTCAGAATTATCCACCTTGTGTCAACTTGCAAAGCTTTCAAGTTGCCATGAGCAGGAGGGAGGGAGAACAGAAGTGTATTCCATACATTCTTTCTGACCGCAGTCAGAAGGAGGGTGTTAGGTTTCACAGCCAGCCAAAGTGGTTAATTGGAGAATGTGATTTATGACATGGCCAGAGAGGAGGGGAGAGACAGGGTCATTGGGGAATGTAAATCTACGTAGGATCAGTCCTAACTGCATCTGAGTATTGCCGGAATGTTGCTCCTAATAAATGACTATATTTCCTTTGAAGTTTGGATCATGGCTCATGAATTAATTAGGGCATCTTTCGGAAACTTGACACCTTGATAACTGAGTTTCCATTTAACCATCATGGTTAAATATTCAGCAACTGTTTTCTTTTTAAAGCTGTCCCAACTAGAAGCCAGCACTACCTTTTGCACTTACGTTTAATGCCGATTATACCTTCAAATTCTTTTTTTTTTTTAACTCCACTGCCAGTTTCAAGAGAGAGAGAGAAAAACAAAAATTGAACGAGATTATAAAAAGATATTTTGCCTCAGCAGACTCTTCTGTCTCTCAACAGTGGTTTAAACAGCAGCATTCCATCAAAAAATCTGGTAATTCTGTTATTATCATTAGTGGAAACAAGACTCAAAGATGTCCAGGAATATTACATCTGCTCCAATTTTCATAACAGATCATGCTTGAGCGGGCCGAGAGATAATTTTCTACATGAGGCAAATTTAGGGAAAAGATCAGACGGAAGAATTGCAAGCAGGAGAAATACTTTAGGAGTAACGGTGCAGGGGGGAAACAAGGGAGCCTCATTATATAATGTGATTATTCATTTATTTATTTTGTAGGCTTAATTATGTTGTTTATTGGTTTCCAAGATTGTTTTTTTTTCAGTCTCTCCTGATCTTATTCTTATTTCTCTCCCTCTCTCTCTCTCTCTCTCTCTCTCTCTCTCTCTCTCTCTCTCTCTCTCCCCCTCCCTCCCTCCCTCTCTTTTTTTTTTAAAAAAAAAACTTCTGGAGTTTTGATTTCTTCACTGGCAGCTTTAGCTGAAAATTCTTGTGGGACATGAGCCAGATTTCTAAGATAGGAAAAGGAGGTTTCTGTTAAGGGAAACGGTGTCACCACAGGGAATCGTGATGCCATCTTCCTGAATGTGGTGAGACTGATTTTTTTCAGACCCCTTTGAACAATTTTATTGTTTTATTTACAAATATACATCTTGATTTTTTTTGTGTATGTGTCAGAGAGAGAGAGAGAGGAGAGAAAGAGAGAGAGAGGGGAGAGAGTGACAGAGAGAATGAAAGAGAGAGAGAGGAGAGTGAGTGAGTGAGTGAGAGAAAGAGCGAGAAAGAGAGAGAGGAGGGGGAAACAGAGAGAATGAAAGAGAGAGAGGAGAGAGAGTAGAGGGGGGACAGAGGGAATGAGAGAGACAGAGGAGAGAGAAAGAGAGAATATGTGTATAAGTATTTTAATATTCTATATGATTCTATATAGCATCCCATAGTGTGTTATTCTATAATATTTTTTATTTTATACTGCTATTTCAAGTTTATGTTATCCACAAATATTGCTGTATATGTGTGGTCTAAGCAAGCCTTTCAGTATATTTCAATCTAGGTTGTGTTGCCTTTTAGCTGAATGATTTTGTCTAAGTTACCTTAACTATCATGACTTTGTCAATTTAGTTTTAAATATTTGGAATGCTTGTGTAATCAATTCTCTTGGGCTGGTTAATAACTTTAATAAAGTGAAGTAAGATTTTATTTCCCACACGTTGGAGCAAAAGCAGATATGATGAACTCGGTGTTTGTTTGATTTTTCCTTACAATAGATTGATAAATAAATTCTAATTGATGCAGCTTAGAAAAAGTGACTTGCGGCCATTTTGCACAGTTGCAACCTTTCCAAATCATGACGTGATCACAATTCAGAGGCTTGGAGACTGGTTCACACTTATGATGTCTTGCTGGGATCATGTGATCCCGTTTTACGACCTTCTGTCAAGCAAAATGAATGGGGAAGCCAGATTCACCTAACAACCGTCTTACTAACTTATCAAATGCAATGATTCACTTACCAACTCTGGAAAGACATCTTGTAAAATCGGTGTGCCTACCCTGAAGTTGGCCGAACTGTGGCCATTTTCTTTTTGGTAGTTTTTTCTAGGCAGGTTTCCCTTCTCACTGCTTCAGGGCTGACACAGCCTAGAGCAGTGATGGCTAACCTTTTTGCCATCGTGTTTCAGGAGGGGGGGCAGGTTTCAGGAGGGGGGGGCGCGAGGGTTGTGTGTGTGCGTGCCCACACCCATAATTCTATGTGCCCCATCCCTGCGCATGCACGCCTCCCCCCCCCGCTCCCCCCGCTCCTGGCACGCGATGGCCCAGTAGGCCCATTTTTCTTTCTCACCTGGCTCCAGGGCCTCTCTAGGAGTCTGGTGAGGCCGAAAATGGCCTCCCCCCCCCCCGAAGGTCCTCCAGAGGCCGAAAATGCACTGTTTGACAAGCTCCGGTCCCACCAGAAGTTGTCAAACGGCCCGTTTTCGTCCTCCGGAAGACCTCCAGGGGGGTGGGGAAGGCAGTTTTCACCCTCCCCAGATGCATAGAGAGGATCTGGAGCCAGGTGAGAAAGAAAAATGGGCCTTCCCTACCCCCTGCCCCCCCCAGGCCCTCCGGAGGCAGGAATCAGCCTGTTTCTCTACTTCTGGTGGGCCCAGAAGACCCGAAAATCATGCGCACGCCAGAGCTGAGCTCGTGTGCCCACTGATATGGCTACACGTGCCACAGGTGGCATGCGTGCCATAGGTTCACCATCACGGCCTAGAGCAAAGGGGCCAGGGAGTGGGGTGTAGAGATAGCTGGGGTGGTGTAGCCAAAATAAAATTATTTCCCCTCGGAATCAAGGATGTCCGTGCAGGTGTTCGAAAGGTAGAAACTGAGGTTACCTAGCAACTGGACTATGTGCTGATTGGACCATGTGACTGGTGACTTGGTGGGTGTATGACTTGGAACCTTGACAATTGGGGAAAAAATCACTTCACAATTGTCTCACTTAACACCACAAATTTTGGGCTCAATTGTGGTCGTACAATTAGGACTACCTGTTTGTGTGTGTGTGTTAGTATTAAAAACATATTTAATTATTTTTAATTCTTGGTACAAACACCTGAGCAATAGAAAAAGTGCTTAAATAGGCAAGTGAATCCTGCAAATTTGGTCTCTAATTCCAAATTCTGATGGTAAATAATCCCTTTATCTTTGAAGACACACTGTTGTTGTTTTTCTGGTTCACCCATGTAGTGATAGTGTAATGTGCTGGCTTCTTAAAGACATTGGCTTAAAATAAGAAACAATATGGTGTTTTACATATTCTGCATAGCTAAATTTGCAGTTAATGAATACTTTACTTTTCTCAGAAGATTTCTCTTTCCCATTTCTGCCCCACATATGCATCTTTCATAGAACGTAATTCCATCACTGGTGTCATTAAAATGATTTAATATCTACAGCATACCTCGAGTTTAATATAATAATGCAGGCTTTTTCTTGTTTGTTTGGGATGTATCATGTACCAGAAAGAGGAGAAAGATTTCCACATGGTTCTGTTGCAACTGAATGCTGGAATGCTGAAAGAAAGCAATTCCGCATGGATTTCTGATGGAGTTCAAACCTCAGTATTGTTGAGCCCCATTCAGATAGGACAGAAAACAAAAAATCTGATTTCAGATTGCAATGCAGATTGTTTGGAGAATCAGTTTGGATTAGTGTATGTAAATCATATAAAATTACATAAATTGGATGCATATTATGTAAATTTAGCTTCTTCTCAATTGTTTGATAACATTGAGGTTCTGTTGCATCTATTCACCTTGAAGCTGATTTCTCTGCCCCTCCTATATCTATCTATCTATCTATCTATCTATCTATCTATCTATCTATCTATCTATCTATCTATCTATCTCATTCTATTAATTGATCTATTAACATCAATATCTATCTATCTATCTCAATCTATTAATTGATTTTTCTATTAACATTAATATCTATCTATTTATCTATCTATCTATCTATCTATCTATCTATCTATCTATCTATCTATCTATCTATCTCAATCTATTAATTGATCCAGTGGTGAAATCCAAATTTTTTTACTACCAGTTCTGTTGGCGTGGCTTGGTGGACGTGATGTGGTATGGCTTGGTGGGCGTGGCAGGGAAAGGATACTGCAAAATCTCCATTTCCACCCCACTCCTGGGGGAAGGATATTGCAAAAACTCCATTCCCACCCCACTCTGGGGCCAGCCAGAGGTGGTATTTCCCAGTTCTCCGAAGTACTCAAAATTTCCACTATCGGTTCTCCAGAACCTGTCAGAACCTGCTGAATTTCACCCCTGAATTGATCTAACTATTAACATCAATGTCTCTCTTTCTCTCTCTCTCTCTCTCTCTCTTTCTCTCTCTCTCTCTCTCATCTATTTATTCTCTCTCTCCCTACCTACCATCTATTGTCTGTCTGTCTGTCTATCTGCCTGCATGCCTATCTCCATCTATCATTTATCTATCATCTAAAACATCCATTTCTCTATCTATCACCCATCCATCCATCCATTTCCATTATGGTGAAATATATTAACAGATGCATGCATGTAAAATGGAGCAATCATTTCCCTGCCTTTTTGCAATCAAACCCTGGTATGGCAGTGCTCCTCATCAGTTGGCCAAAGGGGGAAACGAAGCCATACCGAAACGGGAAGCTTAGCCATTCCTGCTGGAGCCATGCGGCAATTAAAACACTTGCATTCAAGCACTGCCAGTAAGACGAAAGAGAGCTGTTTTGATAGAACTGTAGTTTCTGGGTTGTTTGCCATGTTTAATCCCTTCCGCTGCTAATATTAGCTGCTGTGGTGTATACCTGCCAGACACTGTTTGTTTGTTTGTTGTTTGCAATTACTAAGCATATTCTTTGCTTCCCATGATGATGTTAAGCTAGCTTAGCCTTTCAATTTCACTGCACACCTAATGAAACCAGCTTCTGGCAATGGAGAATTAAGCTGACCTTTACACAGATAAAGTTGTCAAGCCCTTGGAATCCACAGTGATGTACAAAGCAGTTAAAGCTGTCTAAAGGTTGTACAGGAGTGTCAGGTGCCTTTCCTTTGTCACAAATAGAGACAGTTCCTGCAACTCATATACTGTGGTCAATGAGGGTTAGGTTCTCTCCCCCTCCCTCCCTCCCTCCCTCCCCCCCTCTCTCTTTCTCTCTCTCTTTAAATCTGCCTATCACCTATCTATCTGTCAATCTTGCCAGAAGTAGCCAAGAGAGAAGTAGGTATAATGTGATTCAATAAAGCACTTCACCCTGGTAGAATCAACACCATTTACTTTGTCAAGGTGTAGCGTTGATCAGATTGACCTTATTGTTACTTCAGCCTTCGTGTTACTTCAGTGGCGTTCTCCAACACTGCCAAGTAGCCAAAAATCCTTCTGGGCTTAACAGCCCACTGGAAATGCTGGAAAAGGCTTATGTTCAGCTGTAAAAACCTATTCCTGCTACTAAAAGTGCTGATGAAGTCCACTAGCGTAGCCCAAAGCAATGGTGGAAGCTTGGCGCCATTGTTCAAAGAGTCAGAGGAAGACGAGGCAAGCAGAAGGGATATTGATGTTGCATTCTTGAGGTGAAGCTCAGGTTTTAAGTTTTCTACAGGTGTGTGTGTGTGTGTGTGTGTGTGTGAGAGAGAGAGAGAGAGAGAGAGAGAGAGAGAGAGAGAGAGAGAGAATGTGTGAGCGTTAGGAAAGAGGGAAAAAGTCGCTATGGAATGGAATGGAATATTGGCCAAGTGTGATTGGAAACACAAGTAATTTGTCTCTGGTGCAGAAGCTCTCGGTGTACATACAAACAACCAAGTGATAAATCACAAGTCATCCATCATAAGATGCAATCATAAATCATAAGGTACAACCAACAAAATGATTGTCACATAAGATACCAACAGGAGTTTTAAAAACTCCTATTTTAATTTAAAAAAAAAAATCATGTCAAATCAAGACAAAATAATAGCTCGACATGTAAAACTGAAGTGGATCACAAATAGATTTGGACAGCTTCTACAAACCCCAATTGTCCTTTCTGGCCACCAGGGAAATCCCCTTCTACAAAAGCAAGGAGTGCATCATGGGTCCTATATTTCATGAACACCATTGTGAAGTGAAAAGGGACTCGGTGGCTCAGTGGCTAAGACGCTGAGCTTGTTGATCGAAAGGTCGGCAGTTCAGTGATTCGAATCCCTAGTGCCATGTAACAGGGTGAGCTCCCGTTACTTGTCCCAGCTTCTGCCAACCTAGAAGTTCGAAAGCAGGTAAAAAAATGCAAGTAGAAAAATAGGGACCACCTTTGGTGGGAAGGTAACAGCGCTCCGTGCGCCTTTGGCGTTGAGTTATGCCGGCCACATGACCACGGAGACGTCTTTGGACAGCGCTGGCTCTTCGGCTTTGAAACGGAGATGAGCACCACCCCCTAGAGGGAACCTTTACCTTTATTGTGAAGTGATGGTGTTGATGGTGGAATACAGTTCCGTCTTATCTTGCTTATGGTGTAGACGTCCTATTAAAAAAATCTGCTGCAACTACACAACCAGAGCTTCCTATTGATCCTGCTCGCTTTTCGCCTTCTCCCTTCAAAGCTGCTCCGAACTTCCAAATGTAAAATGCTGATGGCAGCACACCGTTGATTGCTCTTTTCTGCCTGTCTCTCTCTCTCTTTCTCTCAAAATAGCAGCGACCTAACTCACCCCTGATCTATGTACTTGCATTAGACCAATTTGCAAAATTTATTTGTCAGAAATGTTCAGTGTTCCAAGGTGGGCAGCCTACCAAAGCCTCTTTTGGCCGGCCTAAAAACTTTGTTGAGTAGAACAGATGGGATCTGTTTGGAATCTGCTCTTTTTTTGTTTCTGCCTTTTTGAAAGGCTAAGCAGCTGCTTTGGGGACTTAAAAAATATGTACAATATCATTTGCCCTGGTGTCTCCTATCCTTGTTTTTGTTTTTAATAGGTGAACACAACTGGAGTTTCAAAAATGCCTAAATAATAATAATAATTATTATGTGACTGAGATATTATTATTATTATTATTATTATTATTATTATTATTATTATTATTATTATTATTATTTAATCTTTAGTGAGATTCACAGCCTTTGAGGCTGCTTAATAACTCAGCAGCTCGAGTCCTAACCAAGGACCTAGGAACTGTTAAGGTATCGTCAGAGGATGTAAGCTGTTCTGAGTAAGGTGGTTTTTTGTAGAGTCAAAATGTTCAAGTCCGGTAAATTTAGAATTTCTAAATAGCGGGGTAGCCCTTTGGGTATTGCTCCGAGGGCTCCAATTACAATCGGGACAACACATGATTTCTTTTTCCACAATCGCTCAACTTCAATTTGCAAGTCCCAGTACTTTGTGATTTTTTCTTGCTGCTTATCTTCAATCCATGCATCACGAGGTATTGCAATGTCAATGAACCATACTTTTTTTTCTTTTCAACTTTTATTATTTTATTTATTATTATTATTATTTTTATTATTTATTATTTTTATATTATTATTATTATTATTATTATTATATCTCTTTTATTCATCAAACATGAAACCCACTCAAAATTTAAAAATGTATCACAAATATTATTGACTGGCACTGATGTTCGATATGGGTTGCTGCCAGCATCCTAGGTATCAACCAAGTACCTTCTTAAGATGTACAATGTTCCAAGTAGCACAGTCTTTTGCAGCTCTGCTTGGCGCTACAGCAGGAAGCTGTAATTTTTTGTATTTTCTAAAATTCTTGGACATGGTACCAAGTGCCTCGATGACAATGGGTATCATTGTTACATGTTTCATCCATCATCGCGTAGTTTCGATGGCCAGGTCGCGATATTTCCTGATTTTTTTCCCCAGTTCTTTTTCTTCGACTCTGGCGTCTCCTGCTATCACGATATCAATAAATTGTACACTTCGGTTTTCGACGACTGTGATATCTGGCATGTTGTGTTCTAAATGACGTATTATTCTTTTATTCATTAAACATGAAACTCAGTCAACTGAACATTTAAAAATGTATCATAAATACCATTGACTGGTGCTAATGGTTGATACAGGTTGCTGCCAGCGTTCTAAATATCAACTAAGTATCTTCTTAAAATATATGATGTTCTTAGTAGCACAGTTTTTTGTAGTTCCGCTGGTGTTATTGCAGGAAACTGAAATTTCTTGATGTGTTTTGTAAAATTCTTGGACATGGTACCAAGTGCCCCGATGACAATGGGTATCACTGTTACATGTTTCATCCATAACCAACCACTTGGTGGATGGGCATGCTGTGGGAACTGGGAATGGGGTTGGATGGTGACAGGGTGAGATGTATAGCCATAACAACAACATTCTTTCACTGGGAGTCAAGGACGTTCAGCCTGCACCTGGAGAGGCGTGACTGGGAAACCACTCCATCAGGATGGTGACCTGATTGGACCATGTGATGGACCTGTGGGTGCAGGGGAAGGGAGTTTGACTTTCCTTTGGGTGGGGAAAACCCGGGAGGCTTCAGATTCGGATTTTCCCAGATGTGCCAATATGACATCTCTAATAAAATGGAGCTTTGAGGAAATGCCTGCCTCGGACTTTTACTTAGTTGGGAGTGTTACTTGGAACCCTGACAGATTGAGTACTAGTTGGAAAAAATATATATGTTTTGAGATCGGATTTGGGTTGGTGGTCGGGACCAGAGATTTACCCTTCTGGGCTTTCGGACTCATTCTGAAACCCATCTCCAGGAAATTTCTCTCTACTGAACTATATGCTTTGGGTGGTTCTGTGAGTCTTCCTATTGGTTGATTGGTGTGTTGATGACAGGCAATTGGCTGTTGTTTCTGTGTGCTGCCAAGCCTTCATCCCCAAAGTATTTAATAAGCTGGTGGTAATTCAGCCTTCCTATTAACTGATGAGGGGCCTGTTTCCCAGGCTCCAATCATTTCCCTGGCTGTCTTTGTACCTGCTTGGCCAATAATCTTAGTTGTTGCAAAATTAAATGTGTGTTCTTGTTCATTGCAGTGTGAGGCCAATGAGTTTGGGTCTCCTCGTCTGACTTCTCACTTGGGTTCTTGCAATCTGGTAGTTAGCATCCTCCCTGTTTTTCCTACATACTGTAGTCACTGGGGCAATCCATGTTTTAGTTATTTTTATCTTATAACATAGGTCTAGTACAGAAGTGGTATTCAGCAGGTTCTGACCAGTTCTGGAGAACCAGTAGCAGAAATTTTGAGTAGTTCAGAGAACCGGTAGTAAAAATTCTGACTGGCCATCTATTCTCTGCCTCCCGAGTCCTAGCTGATCAGGAGGAAATGGGGATTTTGCAGTAACCTTTTCCTGGAGTGGGAAGGGAATGGAGATTTTACACTATCCTTCCCCTGACACACCCATGAAGCCACACCTATCAAGCCATGCCATGCCCACCAAGCGCCGCCCACAGAACCAGTGGGCGAGGCCAGTTTTTGGCACTGCTGCGCATGTGAAGGGATCACGCTCTGGAAAATCTGAACTCCTGGGTTCTGGCACACATGCACACCCAACAATCAGCTGCCTGGTGCGCATGCATACAATGGTTTTTGGCACTGCTGTGTGTGTGAAAGACAGCTGATCATCACATGCACATATATGCTAGAAACCCAGAAGACAAACAGGCAAGTCACATGTTCTGGGTGACATGGCTTTGCGTGCCACTTTGGGCACGTGTGTCATAGATTTGCCATCATGACCCTAAGTCAAGAACTCTGGATTTGTCTGTCCTACATTCTATTGTTGTGATGTCCAGTGAATATTTGCTATTCGTGGAGAGTCAAGTCCTCAATCTGTCCATAGGCGTTAAACAATAAAGAATTCAGATTGGAAGAATCGCCACATTTCATTCTCGATTTTTGGCCTGACATCAACCTTGCCAGACTGAGCACTTTACTATTTGCAATACACTCTGGGAACTATTGGGGAGAGGCTGTCTTCATCCTCTTTCTCTCACACAAGATATCCTGGCTGAGTTGCCTCTTACACTTCTGAATTGAAAACACTTTTCTCCTGGGGATTCACCTCCCAACTACATTCCATCACAGTAACCATGTTATTTCTGTTCTTCTGGCCCAGGGGTGTGAAACTCAAGGCCCTGAGGCCGGATCCGGCCCACGGGACCGCTCTGGAAACAGCAAAGGACTGCTCCGCGGTGCCTCTGGCAGTGAAAACAGAACTCGGGAGGGCCAGATGCGGATCCTCCCGAGCTTCGTTTTCGCTGACAGAGGGTTGTAGGAGGCCGTTGCAGCCAAAAATAGAGCTTAGGAGCCCGTTTTCTTAGGCAGAGCGCTCAGGCCACCACAGGCGTCTTCGACATGAGTGACGTTGAGCTGGCCATTCCCCCTGGCCATGCCCACTCTGCTCCCCCCAAGGTCAAACACAACCCTGATGTGGCCCTCAATGAAATCAAATTTGACACCCCTGTTGTAGTCTATTTTTGCAGTTATTCAGAAGCCTATTTCATATTATTTACCTGTCAGACCTGGACAGGTAAACCTTTTACCTTTGAGCCTTCAGGCCTGCCACAAATTCTACTGTGGGAAAATGGGAGGGGGGAAATTGAATGGAGTATGGATGATATGTAGTAGTCTTCTAAATAACTTTCTTTCCAGAAAGTCAAGGCCATTTTGCCCTGCAGCTGCAATGAAGTGACTGGGAGGCATCTTCAGTTTTGGATGGTGCCTGATTGGATCATGTGATGGACATGAGGGTGATGGGCAGGGACCAGAGGTGGGTTGCAGCAGGTTCTGACCAGTTCTGGAGAACCGGTAGCAGAAATTTTGAGTAGTTCGGAGAACTGGTAGTAAAAATTCTGACTGGCCCCACCCCCATCTATTCTCTGCCTTCCAAGTCCCAGCTGATCAGGAGGAAATGGGGATTTTGCAGTATCCTTCCCCTGGAGTGGGGTGGGAATGGAGATTTTACAGTATCCTTCCCCTGCCATGTCCACCAAGCCACACCCACAGAACCGGTAGTAAAAAAAATTTGAAACTCATCACTGCCAGGGACTTGAACTTTTCTATTGGGTGGGGAAAACCTGGGAGCTTTCAGATTTGGGTTTCCCCAGATGTGCCAATATGACATCTCTAATAAAATGGAACTTTGAGGAAATCCAAGCATTGGAGTTTTCTTTCGTTTGGGTGTGTTACTTGGAACCCTGACATCTTTTTAATTTTTGTGGGATTTTTTTTTCTTTTTTGGGTATGTCTTATATTTGATATTCTGCCATTCTTTGGTCTGGGCTGATTTAAGAGTCCAGATATTCATTTCTACTCTTTTTTTCAACAAAAATGTCAGCCGAAGACTACTTTAGATGTATTTAACCCCCAAGGATTCAAATGCTTGGCGGGGGGGTCTTGTTTAAGGTCTCCCCACAACAAGCTCAGCTCAGCTTGGCTTGATTTAGCAGTCCTGTTCCTTTCTATCACACACTTCCCATTGCTTTCCCCAAGCTGGCAGCCCAACATATTAGAAATAAAATGCAATTCTGGTATCTGACACTTCAATTTAACTTCTTCGGCAGCAGCGATCATGCATAGCGCTGCTGGCTCCCATGACAGAAGATCATCTAAGTATCACTTAACTGATGGGAGCTTGGTTGATAAGACATTCGCCGACTTGCCACTGCGTTACCACCAGAGGCCTGAGAACTAAACAAAACTAAAATCAATTTTTAATTGATTGGATTTTTTGAGGAATGGGGGTTATCCATGGTGAAGAGTTGATGGATTCAACGGAGGGTCCTTGAAGTCTCAGGAGGCAACAATTTGTATCCTCCAAGCTCAGTCACATTCAGGAGTTGGAATAGAATGTAGAATAACAGATTTGGAAGGGACCTTGGAAATTTTCTAGTCCAACCCTACATCATTCTGGACAAATGGTTGCTCAGTATCTTCTTTAAAAAAAAAACTTTAGTGATGGAGCACCCACAATTTCTGGAAGGAAACCATTCCACTGATTAATTGTTCTCACTGTTAGGAAATTTCTCTTTCGTTCTAGATTGGATCTCTAATGGGCTTCCACCTGTTGCTTCTTGTCCTACCTTCAAGTGCTTTGGAGAATAAGTCAACCCCCTCTTCTCTGTGAGAGCTTCTCAATATTTGAAGACTACTATCATCTCATCCCTAGTCCTTCTCTTCGTTAGACTAGACATACCCAGTTCATCGTATGTTTCAGCCTCTAGACCCCGTATCATCAATTCAAGAGCTTCAATTGATGTCCTGCAGAATAATCTAAATTACAGTACAAAATTAAGGACATGCAGAACCACCACATCATAAATGATTGAAGCTGTCATATCCTAGGTGGAAACACTGATCAAATCATTCAGCATTTGGTCTGAGAAAAGAATGAGCTATTTCCTAGCTGTTGTGATTGAGGCCCATGTAATGATTACCAAACACAATTCAGTCCTGAACAAACTTATTTTATTAAAACAGCTGAGAATGAATTAATTCTCAAATTAGTCCAAAACAAGTTCTTCATAAGCAGTCCTACGGACTTATCACCAACCTTTGATGTTTTTGGCAACCTGCCAAAGGCTTTTCTTGGCAAAAATCCCACAAAGTTCAAGAGATGCTGACAAGAATCACGGGAATCAACATTGTTTTTCTACAAAGAATCCAATGGCTCGTTGCTGCTCTTTTAAGCCTTATGGGAGTGGCCAATCATCTTCTGGCCTTACTCCTGAGTCGTCCTTTTTGCTTCAGCTGCTGTTGCCTTCTGGCAGTTCTTTCCACGCATGCACTAGGAGCAGGCTCCTCCTGTTCCTCTGCCTCTCTGGTGCCTCTGGAGGCTCCAAAGTCCGTGCATCGCTCCCAGATGGCCCTGGCCCCATCTCTGCCTCCAACACAGAGCCCTCATCCAGGCCTTCCCCAGACTCCAGGACTGGTCCATGGTCCTCCCCAGCCTCCTCATTGTCCGACTCCACTGCCAGCTCCGCAGGCTGCTGGCGGACCACAACACTAGCCTTGTTACACACACAACTTTTTTTTTTTTTTTTTTTTTTTTTTAGGAAATAGGTTTGTCTAATTTAAGTCAAATACAGTATATTACAAATTTGGCTGTTGCCCTTTTTATATCTCTATCCTGTTTCCTGAATTGGGATTTCATGAAAGGCAAACTAGTTTGAGAGGAATTCTGCCATGTGAGAATATTTGGGGAGAGGTTGCTAGGATAAGATAATGACATTTTAAGTGTCACACATCTTTTCTAAGTTTGCAAACATCATTCATGGCAGAACATTTAAAGCTGGAGATAATATGTTGGTGAGTTTGGCAACAGGGAATCTTTCATTCTAGAGGAGTCTATTACAGGGGTGTCAAACTGAAGGCCTGGGGCCCAGATCCGGCATGCGGGGTGCTTAGTTCTGGCCCACGAGGCCACCCTGAAAACAGCAGAGGACTGGTCTGCAGTGCCTCTGCCGGTGAAAACAGTGCTCCCGGGCTCTGTTTTCAAAAGCAATGTTCTCCTGCCACCCTCTGTCAGCGAAAAAGGAGCTTGAAGGGCAGGGGTGGGTTCTAATTTTTTTTACTACCGGTTCTGTGGGCGTGGCTTATTTTGTGGGTGTGGCTTGGAGGTCATGTGACTAGGTGGGCGTGGCTAGCTGGTCAGAGTCATTTCTGGAAGGTCCTCGCACTTACGACCAGTCCTCGCACTTACAACCCGACTCATTTGTTTGCTTTTAACACTGATCAGCTGTAGGGCGGCCCTTTGAAGCCCCACGGCAAGAGTTTAAACAGTTTTTTTTTCCCTCTAGTCATCAGGTGGGACTCAGGAGGCAGCAATAGATTGGGGGTGGGACCAAATAAAAGGTAAGAATAACGTGGGGTGGGGGTGGGGGAGAGGACGGGGGGGGGAGAACCGGTTCGGTGATGTCATATCATCACCGCTACCGGCTCGGCCGAACTGGACCGAACCAGGAGGAACCCACCACTGTTGCAGGGGCATGCACATCCCCCCAGCTCCATTTTCGCTGACAGAGGGCAGCAGGAAGCTGTCATGGCTGAAAACAGAGCTTGGTAGCCCGTTTTCGCTGGCAGAGCTCTCAGCTCCCCACAGATGCCCTCAACACGAGTGACGTCAAGCCAGTCACACCCATCCTGGCCATGCCCACCCCAGCCCCCAAGGTCAAACACAACCCTGTTGCAGTCCTCAATGAAATCAAGTTTAACACCCCTGGTCCATTAGAACAGGGATCTCCAAACTTGGCAACTTTAAGATTTGTGGACTTCAAATCCCAGAATTCCCCAGCCAGCATGAGCTGTTGAAGTCCACAAGTCTTCAAACTGCCGAGTTTGGAGCGCCTTGTTTGGACAGCATTGCAGAGATGGCAACCGAAAAACTATTACATAATGTATCCCTAAATATACTTCTCACTTTCCTCCCATTCTTTCATGGGCCGCTGTTCATGCTTTTGCAGAATAGTGACATACCGGTAGCTATTTTCCATCCACTCAACATTTCTTTGGATGCATATTCTCCATACATAGATGGATGATCTTGAACACAGAAAGGTAGAGCCTGTTATGTTAACTATTGCTCATCTGATGTCCAAGACAAACTATAATATGTTAAACTGACAACCTGCTCTTTTACAAAGTCACTCAGTGATGAAATATGTTTCGCTCTCCTCTCCCCGCTCGTCAGCAAGCCATGTTTCTCGTGCCTCACACTGGCGGTTTGTTTCCTTATCATTTTTCACCTTCCTGGCGATGCTTATAGAATAGCCTCCATCCACCGTACTTGTCCCTCACAGGAAAAAGCTCCAGAAATTGTGAAACTATTAGGGGTTTATGCTTCAGGAGCACCAGTGGTGGGATTCTATCAGTTCTACCCAGTTCAGACGAACTGGTAGCGATGGTGGTGGGAGGCTCTGCCCACCCACCCGGACATCATCATGGATGCTCTTGCGCATGCACAGAAGGCTCTGTGCATGCGTAGAGGGGGCGTGCACTCTCCCATTTGCGAACTGGTAGCAAAGGTAAGTGAATGAGTGGCACCCAAGCTTTTTCCTTCATCACGTGTGGCCCTTGGCGGTCTCTGATATTGGTAGTTTTCTTGCAGACATTTCATTACCCAACTAGGTAGCATCATCAGTGCTAGAAGGGAGAGGATTGGTGGGAGTGCTGTTTTCTCCTTGATAGTTCCTTGATTAGGCTGTGGTTTACTGTTTGTTTGTCTGAGTTGGTAGTTCCTTGATTGGAGTATTGTTTGGTGAACACCAAGACAATAATCAAGCTGTAAAAAGAATCAAGGAAGTACCTACTCAGACCAACAAGCTAATAGTAAACAGCCTAATCAAAGGACCCACTGAGAGCATTCCCACCAATACTTACAGGGCAAACATAGAACATAAGTAGTAGATAAGAACATCATCAGAGTTGGAAGGGACATTGGAAGTCTTCTAGCTGAACCTCCTGTTCAAACAGGAAACTCTATGCCCGTGATGGTGAACCTATGGCACGGGTGCCACAGGTGGCACGCAGCGCCCTCTCAGTGGGCACGCGAGCTGTTGCCCCAGTTCAGCTCCGCTGTGCATGCGTGCATGCCTCCCGCCGGCCAGTTGGTCATCAGGTCTTGGCTGCACATGCACAGGGGAATTGCATTTTGGGGATTCAGGTGCAAGCGTGCATTCACATGCATATGCACACGCTTTGGGCACTCAGTCCGGAAAAGGATAGCCATCACTGGTGTAGGGTCTCCTGCTTGGGCAGGGGGTTGGACTAGATGACCTACATGGTCCCTTCCAACTCTGTAAATCTGTAATTGGAACAGTTTGCCTTCGGAAGCTGTGGGTTGTAAAGTTGAGGACTCTCTGTAGTTTTGTCCATTAAGCCATCAGGAGTTGTTAGCCTTGCAAGAAACTTGGTGCCAATTGTAAAGAGAACCCTGGGAGATGGTAGCCAGGAAAGATTGGCACATGCCCCCATTAGGTTAGAAATATACAGCGATGATAAATTGGGCAGGATGTGCATAGACCCTAATTTGAAAAATAACATTTGGCACTTTAGTTCTGACGATTGTCATTTCTAAAATAATTGGGGGAATAGAAACACCCACGTTTTCATATGCCTGCAGGGGGTAGCTTGTCCGTGCTCAACAACAATTATTTATCATAGCTGTAGCAAAACTGAAATTATCATTATTAAGACTATAATGAAGAATAATTTATCCGGATGTATCTTGTTTCCAGAGTCTATTGCTGAGAGGTACATGGTCTCTGATTTTAGAATATAGCCATGTGGGTAGTCCTTGACTTACAACGATTCATTTAGTGACTGTTCAAAGTTACAATGGCACTGAAAAAAGCAATTTATGAGTGTTCTGCTCCAGCTACGGACCCCAAAGAATACAGCACACACGAAGTCTATACAAAACTTAAATTTACCGTACTAAAATAACTCAGTCTTTTCCAAACAAAGGCTGTTAATAAACTTTCTTAACAGCCTACAAGAAACCAAAGCTAAAGTAATCACAATCTTACTAAGGTTGGCAGAAAGCCCAGAAGCAATTTGCAGAGAATCCAGACGCGAAGGAGAGTGAACTAAAGTTGTTCCCTACAAATGGCTTCAGTTGGCGTTCCTCCTTAAATAGGCTAAGGGAGTGGCCAATTAGCCCCAAGCCTTACTCTCGAGGAGACCTCCTCCAGAGGAGCCACTCCTGCCTTTTGGCCGCTCTGCGCACCCGTGCATCGAGAAGAGGCTCCTCCACTTCGTCCTCTTCACTTAAAGGAGCTTCTGGAGGTTCTGAAGGCCCTGGCTGAATCCCTGCCTCTGGCACCACATCTTCTCCAGCCTCCTCATTGTCCGACTTGAGTGCCACCTGCACAGGCTGCTGGTGCAACACCACAACAGCCTCCTCACTGTCAGAGTTAGCTACAATCCACACAGGCCACTGATGGGCCACAACACTGACTGTTTTTCACACTTAGGACCTTTGCAGCATTCCCAGGTTCGCATAATCAAAATTTGGTCACTTGGTAACACGTACCATATTTTTCGGAGTATAAGACACACATTCCCCCCCCCCACAAAAAAGAGGGTGAAAATTTGGGTCCGTCTTATACACAGAATGTAGCCCCGCTCACCCGTCGGCCCCCATCCTTTGGTCTCTGCCTCCCAGCAATTTGCCTCCTTGCAGCAAATGTTTCAGCTTCAGCACAGCCTGATTAGCACAAGCAGCTGATTGTCTGTTGGATCGGCCTCCCGACCATCAGCTGTTTCAGACTGCAGGGATTGCCACAGCCTATTGCTGCCTCCGCACGTCCCATTTTCGGCCTCCATTGTTTGCTGTTTGCTGCAAGGAGGCAAATTGCTGGGAGGCAGAGGCAGATTTTTTTCCCTTGTTTTCCTCCCCAAAAAAGGTAGGTGTATCTTATAGTCCGGAGCATCTTATACTGCAAAAAGTATGGTATTTATGATGATTGTAGTGTCCCAGGTTCCAATGATCACCCTTCAAAACCTTCCCAGCTGCCTTCCAGCAAGCAAAGTCAATGGGGAAAGCCCAATTTGCTTAAGGACCATATCATTCATTTAACGACTGCTGTGATTACAAAAATAAAAATGAAACCAGAAACTTTTTTGGGGGGTTTAATGGAAAAAGACTTGGAGAAAAATATTTTGAACTTCGATCTTACATATTTTGACAGCAGCAAGATTATTGTATGCCCAAAAATGGAAGGGCACTTCGATTCCCACCATGGACGAATGGCTAACAGAAGCAGATGGAGTTGGCAGAAATGGCTAAATTGACCATTTTGGTTAAAGGAAAAAATTATAAGTACCTTTGTTTATTTATTTATTTATTATTTTATTTTATTTTATTTATTTGTCAAGCATATACAGTATAAGATAACAGAGGTAGAAGGTACAGGTAGAAGTATAAACATAATTTGAATACATGAAAAGAGTAAGTAAAAAGGAATATTAGGACAGGGACAGTAGGCACGCTGGTGCACTTATGCACGCCCCTTACAGACCTCTTAGGAATGGGGTGAAGTCAACAGTAGACAGTTTAAGGTTAAAGTTTTGGGGGTTTGGGGAAGAAACTACAGAGTCAGGTAGTGCATTCCAGGCATTGACCACTCTATTACTGAAGTCATATTTTCTGCAATCGAGTTTCGAGCAGTTTACCTTAAGTTTGTATCGTGTGCTCGTGTATTGTTGCGGTTGAAGCTGAAGTAGTCACTGACAGGCAGGACATTGTGGCAGATAATTTTGTGTACTTTGCTTAGGTCAGACTGAAGTTGGCGTAGTTCTAAGTTGTCTAAGCCCAAAATTTCAAGTCTGGTGGCATAAGGTATTTTATTGCTGGTAGAGGAATGGAGGACTCTTCTTGTGAAATATCTTTGTTTCCACATGCAGACCGCTTCTGAACTTTGTTCTTGAAGTGGAAAAAAAAAATGAAACCTTGATTTTGGGTTTTACCGATGAGATTGATATGTTTTTTTTTAATAGAAATGGCTAGTTTATATTATTATGGAAAAACAAAAAGTTGTGGTTTGATGTTAATGCTTTTTTTACCTAACCGAGAGAGTCAGAAGTCAACGTTTCTTTTCTTTCCCCCCCCCTCAGTTTCTCCTCACTTTTCTTCTCCCTCCCCACTGTGTCTTCCTATTTATTTTTGTATTTTGTATGCTATCTCATAACCTAATACAAATGTTGAAACATTTGTATTAGGTGGGTTCCTCCCAGTTCGGCCCAGTTCTACTGAGCCAGTAGCGGTGACAATATGACATCACCAAACTGGTTCTGCCACCCCGCCCCCCATCCCCCATATTATTCTTATCTTTTATTTGGTCCCACCCCCAATCTTTTGCTGCCTCCTGAGTCCCAGCTGATGACTAGAGGGAAAAAAAACTGTTTAAACTCTTGCCGTGGGGCTTCAAAGGGCTGTCCTACAGCTGATCAGTGTTAAAAGAAAACAAATGAGTAGATCGGTGCCTGCAAAAATAAATGGGTAGACCAGTGCCTGCAAAAAATACATGAGTAGATCAGTGCCTGCAAAAATAAATGGGTAGACCGATACAGCTCTGCAAGCAGTTAAAAGCCTGGTAGACCAGTACCTCTACTAAATTCTAAATAATTGTCACATGATCATCAAGCCACACCCACAAAATAAGCCACGCCCACAGAACCGGTAGTAAAAAAATTTAGAACCCATCCCTGGTTGAAACTGGAACAACTGATGTGATTCATTTCACCACTGTGGCGAGAAAGGTCATAAAACGGGGCAAAGCTCATTAAGAACTGCCTTGTTTTGCAATGGAAACTTTGGGCTCAATTGTTGTCGTAAGTCGAGGCTTATCTATTTTCAGTTGTGTCCTTTGCCCGCCCTGTCTTAAATAAGTGTGAATGCACCAAGTTCAAGCCGGGAGATTTTTCCAGAATCCGTGTTGCTATTTGAATGAAATCCTGATAGATTTCAAGAGGAATTTTAAAAAGGGTAGGGAAAAAAAATAATAATAATGTGGGAGATACAGAAGTTGTGCCAGGTTTCATGGGCCAATCAGAATATGTTTTACTACTTTTCAAAGAAAATAATACTGTACAGATAGTCCTCGACTTACAACGGTTCATTGAGTGACCGTTCGAAGTCACAACAGGGCTAGAAAAAGTGACGTACGACCGTTCCTCACACTTACAACTGTTGCAGCATTCCCATGATCATGAGCCGCGGTGGCACAGTGGTTAGAGTGCGGTACTGCAGGATACTTCTACTGGTCACTGACTGCCAGCAGTTTGGCAGATCGAATCTCACCAGGCTCAAGGTTGACTCAGCCTTTCCATCCTTCCGAGGTGGGTAAAATGAGGAGCCAGATTGTTGGGAGCAAGAGGCTGACTCTGTAAACAGCTTACAGTGGGCTGTAAAGCACTGTGAAGCGATATGTAAGTCTAAATGCTATTGCTATTGTTATCATGGGATCAAAATTCAGGTGCTTTGCAATCAGTTCATATTTATGACGGTTGCAGTGTCCCAGGGTCATGTGATCTCTTTTTTGTGACCTTCTGACAAGCAAAGTCAATGGGGAAAGCCAGCTTTACTTAACAACCATGTTACCAGCTCAACGACCACAGTGATTCACTTAACAACTGTGGCAAGAAAGGTCATGACATGGGACAAAACTCACTTAACAACAGTCCCAATTAGCAACATCCATTTTGGGCTCAATTATGGCCGTAAGTCGAGGACTACCTCATGACGGGAACTCACCCCGTGACGCGGCACTAGGGATTCAAACCGCTGAACTGCCGACCTTTCGATCGACAAGCTCAGTGTCTTAGCCACTGAGCCACTGCCTCCCTTAAGAGTCTTCTAAGGGACCATAAAATCAAAATTATTTCCCAGCCTACGTTGAAAAATAATACATTAAAAAAACCCCATCAAATAATTCTGAGAAGCGATAGCAGCAGCACCTGCAGCAAATGCCTCGATAAAATATCAATAAACATAACCCATTCCTATTGATGCTCTTTTGGAATCCACAATTTTTAAAAGCGGGAAGAGGTTGTGAAAAAGAGGGGAGGGGAAATGTTTAAGAAACACCGATTAAAAAGGAAAAGTCCAACCTTTCGAACATTTAATGTCATTTGTCGAAGGGGCGAAAAACAACCACCGCGTGATCCTGGCAACGAGCAAAAGCATTCAGACTTTGGGATCATTTTGGAGATATTAGGAAGTGAAGTCTAGCATGATATGAGCCGAGGATCTCATTTTTTTTTTTCCAATTTCCCAGGCTTTGCCAGCCAGCAAAAATCCCTCTAAGGGCATAATGCAGGTTTAATTATCTATTGCTGCCAGGCACAGTTGTCAGAATCCACGAGAGGAAGCTGAAACAGAAAAGAGGGCAGTGTCTGAAGTGCAGCCTCCTAAACAATCCCATTCTTGGAGAATACAGCCGTTGCATTTTAAAGCTTGATAAGGGTAATGCGGATGGTTTGATCAAGCCCAAGTCCCACTCAGTCGCAGCGCTGGGCTAATCAAAAGGGAGCAGCCGTTGATAGAGTGGGTTTGCCTTGATGTAGTGGATCAGCCGAGTTCAATGTAAATCTCCCCTCTTCGGCTTTGTCCAATTCTGCCTGTAAGCTTTGCTGGGAACGTTTCTGGAGCTGTTTGTTGAAAGAGAAAGAGCTTTGACTTTTATAAACATGCCTGTGTCGCTCCTGTTGCTTCTACTATTATTATTATTATTATTATTATTATTATTATTATTATTATTATTATTATTATTTAATCTTTAGTGAGATTCACAGCCTTTGAGGCTGGTTAATAGCTCAGCAGCTCGAGTCCTAACCAAGGACCTAGGAACTGTTAAGGTATCGTTGGAGGATGTAAGCTGTTCCGAGTAAGGTGGTTTTTTGTAGAGTCAAAATGTTCAAGTCCGGCAAATTTAGAATTTCTAAATAGCAGGGTAGCCCTTTGGGTATTGCTCCAAGGGCTCCAATTACAATCGGGACAACACGCGATTTCTTTTTCCACAGTCGCTCAACTTCAATTTGCAAGTCCCGGTACTTTGTGATTTTTTCTTGCTGCTTATCTTCAATTAGTGCATCACCAGGTATTGCAATGTCAATGAACCATACTTTTTTCTTTTCAACTATTGTTATGTCAGGTGTGTTGTGGACCAAGTGCCTGTCAGTCTGAATCCTAAAGTCCCACAAGATCTTGAGTTTCTCATTCTCTAAAACTTTCTCAACCTGATGTTCCCAGTGGTTTTTGCTGTTCTCAAATCCAAACTTCTGGCACAATTTCCAGTGAATGATTTTAGCAACGCGGTCATGGCATTGTAGGTAGTCAGTTTGTGAAATTTTGCTGCACCCACTGATCAGGTGGTCGACTGTCTCATTTTTCTCATTGCAGAGGTGGCATTTGCTGTTGGTGGTAACATGTTGAATTATTATTATTATTATTATTATTATTATTATTATTATTAATAATAATAATAATAATAATGTTTCTATTGTTGTTGTTGTTGGTAAAGAGATGGAATGCAACAGGAATCATTCATTCATTCATTCATTCATTCATTCATGGGTTTAGGAAATTTCAGGAAAACAATTCTTTTCCACTCTACACTTCTTTCTTAACGTTCTTGTGTGTGTTGGAATCAGATTTATATCTTCAAAGAGAGAAGGAGGGGAGAGAGGGAGGAAATTGATATTATATAGGAGGGAGAGAGAGAGAGGAAGGAAAATGAGATAATATAGGAGAAAGGGAGGGAGAGGAAGGAAGGAAGGAAGGAAGGAAGGAAGGAAGGAAGGAAGGAAGGAAGGAAGGAAGGAAAATGAGATGATATAGGAGGGAGGGAGGAAGGAAGGAAGGAAAGAAAATGAGATGATATAGGAGGGAGGGAGGGAGGAAGGAAGGAAATTGATATTATATAGGAGGGAGAGAGAGAGAGGAAGGAAAATGAGATAATATAGGAGACAGGGAGGGAGAGGGAGGGAGGGAGGGAGGGAGGGAGGAAGGAAGGAAGGAAGGAAGGAAGGAAGGAAGGAAGGAAGGAAGGAAGGAAGGAAGGAAGGAAGGAAGGAAGGATAAAAAAACCCCAAAAGGTCACCTCTGCACATTCTTTGGTCCTATTACCAAGAAAGCAAACATTATTGTTCTTTACAAAGTTATTTGTGCAACATTTGGGGAAGTTATTTTGAAAAGTGCCCTTTAATACTGAATCAAAAATGCTTATATTAATCATTCTTAGCCTACTCTCAGGCATGTTCACATAGATTACGCTTAAGACATTTATTCCCCTCGGTTAATCGTTTCGGCTTCTCTCCGCTGCTTTCTCAGCCAACTATCCGAGGCTTAACTGGAAGATATGCAAACCCTGGTCCTGTATCTTGACCCCAGGGCTCAAAAAGGAGAAGCTCATCCATCCTATCAGTTCTTCTTCTTTTCCACCTCCCACCTACTTCTCCTCCTTTGATAATCCTCCCATTCAAGAGCCTGTGTTATTTTCTTTAAAAAGGTCCACTGGTACCAAAGGCTAAAACACATGAAGAGCCATTACAGGAATTGGGTATATTCTAGTTTAATGAAAAGAAGAAATAAGGGTGACATGACAGACGTCTCCCAATATTTGAGGGGCTGCCAGAAAGAAGGGGTCAATCTCTTCTCCAAAGCACCAGAAGGAAGTACAAGAAACAATGGATGGAAACTAACCAAGGAGAGAAGCAACCTAGAACTAAGGAGAAATTTCCTGACAGTGAGAACAATTGATCAGTGAAACAGCTTGCCTCCAGAAGATGTGGTGCTCCATCACTGGAGGTTTTTCAAAAAAGACTGGATAGCTGTCAGGGTTCCAAGTAACACCCCTGATGAAAGAAAATTCCGAGGCTTGAGCTTCCTCAGAGTTCTACTTTATTAGAGATGTCATATTGGCACATCTGGGAAAATCTGATTCTGAAAACTTCCACTTTTCCCCACATAGGAAAGTCCAAGTCCCTGCCCAGCACCCATATGTCCATCACATGGTCCAATCAAAGCACCGTCCCAACTGGAGATGCCTCCCAGTTCCAGCAATCCAAGTGCAGGGCAAGATGTCCTTGACTCTCTGAGAAAAGAATGTTATTTTGACTATATATCACCCTGGCTCCATATAATTCCCCCCTCCCAGTTTCCCACAGTAGTAAATGTGGGAGGCCCAACAAAAAAGATGCTTCCAGGTCTGGCAAAAGGCACTTGTCTGAAATGGTATCGATGGCTCGAGCAGGGGGATGGACTAGAAGACCTCCAAGGTCACTTCCAACTCTGTTATTCTGTTATTCAGTGAAATTATATTTTTGAAAGGCCTCTTTGGTATAGAAAGAGTGGTGTCCAGTGCAAAGGACACACTTTCACATGGTTTCTGGTGTGCCTCAATTTACCGTCCTTCTTCCTTTTCCTGCAAGATTCTATGAGGAAACAGGACATGGTCCTATGAAAGGACAACTTTGGCCTTGTTCTGTCACCTGGAAACAAATTCTTCTCGTTTCCACTCTGCTCGTGGAATTTTTCAACTATTCAACCAATTAATCTTTGTCTAAGTGCTATTGCTATGTCCAATCGTGGCAACTTTAAGACTTGCAGACTTCAACTCCCAGAATTCTCCAGCTGGCCAGTCAACCATGCTGACTGTGGGAATTCTGGGACTTGAAGCCCTCAAGTTTTAAAGTTGTCAAGGTTGGAGATCCCTGACTTGGACTATCCAGGTGAAGGAAATGCATGAGCCAGTTTCAAAAATAGAAATGTTAATACAAGAAGAATGTTAATCCATGATAATCTGGTATGAGGTCTAGATATAGCAGTTTCTACTGAATATGCTTAAGGAACCTAGTGATGGTTTTTGATGGCCTTTTTCTTGACTTTTTTCTTGATGGAGGGTGTAGGTTGTCATTAGTCCAAACCATTTCATTCTCTTCTTTCCTTCAAAGCTTTAATGCCCAATTAGTCCCCTATTTAAATCAGTGGCATCAGTAGAGAAAGCTGGAGATGGATGATTTAAGAACTTCTCCTCTTCTTCTTTGAGCACCAAAGAATTGAGGCCTTTGAACTCTGGTGCTAGATAAGACTCCTGCAAGTCCCTTGGACTGCAAGGTGATCAAACCGGTCAGTCCTAGAGGAGATCAACCTTGATGGCTCTTTAGAAGGCCAGATCCTGAAGAGGAAACTCAAATGCTTTGGCCACCTAATGAGAAAGAAGGACTCACTGGGGAAGAGCCTAATGCTGGGAACAATTGAGGGCAAAAGAAGAAGGGGACAACAGAGAATGAGGTGGCTGGATGGGGTCACTGAAGCAGTCGGCATGAGCTTAAATGGTCTCCAGGGGATGGTAGAGGACAGGAAGGCCTGGAGGAACATTGTCCATGGGTTGGACACGACTTCGCAACTAACAACAACAACAACCTCTTCTTCACTCAGAAACCAATAACCACAGCTTTCTCTCTCAGCTTTTTGACACTTGGGAATATTTTTAGTAGGGTTGCAAAGTCCCGGTGAAGGATGGACAAGTTATCTGCAGATGTTTGTGTCTCGGATGAAATTCGGCAGAGTGGGATTACTGTCTCTGCCCAGGAAGATACCAGAAGATGAGTAGAAGTTGCTACTCCAGGTTGTCCTTTCCATGCTCAAAAGAAGCAGCTGAACTAGCAATGATCTCGAGACCAATGTGCCAAAGAGGAAAACATGTTTGAAGGTCAGTTACAAGTCTCAGCAAGATGTCCAGTACGGATAGTCCTCACAACACTTTGTTTAGTGACCTTTCAAAGTTACAATGGCACTGAAAAATGAGACTTACGACTGTTTTTCACAGTTATGAGATCTTTGCAGCTTCCCGATGATCACATGCTAGTCGTTCCTGACTCTAGGGGGTGGTGCTTATCTTTGTTTCAAAGCCGAAGAGCCAGCACTGTCCGAAGACGTCTCTGTGGTCATGTGGCTGGCAGGACTCAAATGCCAAAGGCGCACAGAACGCCGTTTCCCTCCCACCAAAGGTGGTCCCTATTTTTCTACTTGCATTTTTTACCTGCTTTCGAACTGCTATGTTGGCAAAAGCTGGGACAAGTAACGGGAGCTCACCCCATTACGCGACACTAGGGATTCGAACCGCTGAACTGCCGACCTTTTGATCGACAAGCTCAGCGTCTTAGCCACTGAGCTACCGCGTCCCTTGTGCACACGCTATTTCCGTTCAAAACTTCACGATTCTGTTCAGTCACAGTAACCACCTCGAGATTCCACCATATCATCATCGCCCACCAGTTAATTTTTGTTCTCACCTTGATTGACCATCTGCGTTTGCCGGATTATCATACTGAATCTGTTTCCACTTCCGAAGCTCTTACTGCATTGCGCTTTTTTCTTTTTCTTTTTCTGAACCCTCCGAGTCTAGAAGCATGAAATTTCTCTTTAGTCCCTCCGATTCGATATGGTAGTTGCTTAGCAATCAAGGGAATTGGAAGTGTGGGTGAACATTGGTAAAAATGGCGGGGTATTAAAAATTAAAGGGCTGAACCATTCAATCATCCTTTAAGATAATAGGGATGCCCAAGCGGAGCTGACCTTTTATTCTGAAGGGTTGGAATTATTTGCTGCGTGCAGGGAAAAAAAAAATGGAAATAGAATGCACACAAGGTTGCGCACCCAGACTTTGAAGTAGCCGAATTTTAATCCTGCCCGGTTAATCATAGAAAATTTACTTGCAAGTGCTGTATTTTGCAGTGCTGGGCTTCCTCAAGAATAGAAGAATAGAATAGAATAAAAGAATTGGAAGGGACCTTGGAGGTTTTCTACTCAAGAGGTCTCCAACCTTGGCAACTTTAAGCCTGGCGGACTTCAACTCCCAGAATTCCCCAGCCAGCTTTGCTGGCTGGGGAATTCTGGAAGTTGAAGTCCGCCAGACTTAAAGCTGCCAAGGTTGGTGGAGCCCTGTTCCAGTCCAACCTGCTGCTTAGGCAGGAAATCCTATACCCGTGATGACAAACCTATGGCATGTGTGCCACAGGTGGCACGCGCAGCTATATCAGTGGTCACACCAGCTGATTTTTGGGCCCACCGGATGTTGGCCTCCAGAGGGCCTCCAGGAGAGTGGGGAAGGCCGTTTTTACCCTCCCCAGGCTCCTAGAAAGCCTCCAGAACCTGGTGAGGGCGAAAAACAGGCCTACCGTGAATGCGGGTGGGAGGGGTTGCATGCGGATGCACAGGGGGGCAGGGCACATTGAATTATGGGTGTGGGCACACGCGTGCATGAGCTCCCCATACTTCCCCTGCTTTTGGCACGTGACGGCAAAAAGGTTAGCCGTCACTGCCCTATACCCATGATGGTGAACCTATGGCATGCTTGCCGGAAGTGACACACAGAGCCATCTCTCCAGGCACGCAAGTAGTCGTCCATTGCTGTTCCGGGTTCCAGTGCACAGGCTAGTTGTTCTTCATGCGTGCAGGAGCACTGGAAACCAGAAGATCATCTTCCTGGTGCGTGCATGCGTGCCGGGCGGCTACTCTTCTCGTTTCTGGCACGCACATGCGCACCAACAAGTGGTGTTTGTGCATGCATGTGCATCAGAAACCAGAAGACCAGGTGGCATGTGCACCGGGTGGCTGCTCTTCCAGTTTCTGGAATGTGAATGCGTGCATGCACATGTGCACTCCCATTTTGGCCCTTGGTGCTGAAAATGTTTGCCAACGCTGCCCTATACCATTTCAATCTCTTGTTATCCAACATCTTCTTTAAAACTTCCAGTGTTGGAGCATTCACAACTTCTGGAGGGAAGTTGTTCCACTGATTAATTGTTCTCCCTGTCAGGAAATTTCTCCTTAGTTCTAGGTTGCTTCTCTGCTTGATTATTTTCCACCCATTGCTTCTTGTCCTGCCCTCAGGTGCTTTGGAGAATAGCTTGACTGCCTCTTCTTTGTGGCAGCCCCTGAGATATTGGAAGACTGCTATCATGTCATAGTAGCTGTGACCATAAAGAGAGTCCTCAGCTATGACCCCAGGCTTTAAAAGCTATGACACTAATATCACCCCCACCTCAAGCAACTCACTTATAAAATCTCATCATTTTCTCCACTGCTACCTGTCGTTAGGTGTGGAAAAGTTGCTACTTCTGACAGCAATGCCTTAACCTGAAGCCTATAATCTCCCTTAGATTTTAAGGGAGGGGGTGGGGCGATCTGCCTGCGACTGCCAAGCAGATTTTTTTTTTAATGCAAACCATCTTGCAAAGAGATATTACTATTTAAACCAGGGATGTCAAGGTTGACTCAGCCTCCATCCTTCCGAGGTGGGTGAAATGAGGACCCAGATTGTTGGGGGTGATAGGCTGACTCTGTAAACTGTTTAGAGAGGGCTGTAAGTGCTATTGCTAAGTGCTATGTCCAATCGTGGCAACTTTAAGCCGGCCAGTCATCCATGCTGACTGTGGGAATTCTGTTTTAGCCCTCAGGTTTTAAAGTTGTCAAGGTTGGAGATCCCTGACTTAGACTATCCAGGTGAAGGAAATGCATGTGCCAGTTTTCAAAAATAGAATTGTTAATATGAGGTCTAGATATAGCAGTTTCTACTGAATATGCTTAAGGAACCTAGTGATAATTTTTGATGGCCTTTTTCTTGATTTTTTTTTCTTGATGGAGGGTGTGTCAGGTTTTGATGCTATCTCAAAATAAATAAATTTCCAAACTGCCGATCTTTGAGGAAATTTTCTCTTTATTGAGCATAGTGATCTGTCCCTGGCTCTTTTGCGGTCAGTACTGACCTCTGCCCCCCAAGCCCTCCCTTTCCGATCCCCAATTTTCTGCATTTCATTGGCTATTTTCCAAGCCACTATCCTCGTCCTATCTCCGTCAGATCACAGGAATGTACCCCCCTCCTCCCATCTCCGAGGAAACAGAATCTTCAAAGGAATTAAGTAGGCAAAAGTTCAAGCTTCTCCTCTCCTTTCAATATGTCAGCGCTGGAACGCTGACATCCGGCCCCTCTCCCTTCATTCTCCCAGTGAGGCCTGCACGAGAAAAACAACAAGTTTAGTACCATTACCCCATTTGAGGGTATGTCCCACCCCCTCCCGCCTTGTTCGGGTGATCTGCATGGAATTTAGCTACAAGGGGGTCCGCTTGGATGTTCGTGTTCTTCACCCAGGAAGCTTCTGACAAGGGGTAACCCTTCCACTTAATTAAGTATTGGAGGCGCCCTCTGTGCCACCTCGAATCAAGAATTCGCTGTACTTCATAGTGAGTGTGGCCCCCAATGATCAAGGGCCCCGGGGGATCACGTGGCACCGGCCTTAAAGTTGACCCCACCACAAGCTTCAGGAGACTACTGTGAAAACGGGGTGTATCTTTCCTAGTAACCGGGGCAACTGCAATTGTACTGTGACCGGGTTGATTATTTTTACTATAGGAAATGGTCCTATAAATTTTGGGCCCAACTTCCTGGTCGGGAGCCTGAGTCTTAAATACTTGGTGGAGAAGTAGACTTTCTCTCCTACTCGGAACGGTCTTTGGAGGGCTCGGTGCTTATCTGCCATGGCTTTGGAACCCTGGCGCCACTCTGTCCAAACATCTGGCAGGGAGCTGGAGGGTTGGAGGTTTGCCAGTTTGGCTTGGAAAGGTGTGAGTACTGACCGTCTGTCAGGTTTCGATGCTATCTCAAAATAAATGAATTTCCAAACTGCCGATCTTTGAGGAAATTTTCTCTTTATTGAGCATAGTGATCTGTCCCTGGCTCTTTTGTGGTCAGTACTGAACTCTGCCCCCCAAGCCCTCCCTTTCCAATCCCCAATTTTCTGTGTCTCATTGGCTATCTTCCAAGCCACTCTCCTCATCCCATCTCCGTCAAATCACAGGAATGTCCCCCCCCCTCCTCCCATCTCCGAGGAAACAGAATCTTCAAAGGAATTAAGTAGGCAAAAATTCAAGCTTCTCCTCTCCTTTCAATATGTCAGCGCTGGAACGCTGACAGGGTGCAGTTTGTTATTAGTCCAAACCATTCCATTCTCTCCTTTCCTTCCAAGCTTTAATGCCCAGTTAGTCCCCTATTTAAATCAGCGGCATCAGCAGAGAAAGTTAGAGATGGATGATTTAAGAATTTCTCCTCTTCTTCAATCAGAAACCAATAACCACAACTTTCTCTCTCAGCTTTTTGACATTTGGGAATATTTTTAGTAGAGTTGCAAAGTCCTGGTGAAGGATGGACGGGTTATCTGCAAAGGCCCCAAAATATGCAAGAAAATAAAACATGTACTTTTGCATAATGTGGTGGCTCAGTGGCTAAGATGCTGAGCTTGTCGATCGAAAGGTGGGCAGTTCAGCGGTTCGAATCCCTAGTGCTGTGTAATGGGGTGAGCTCCCATTACTTGTCCCAGCTTCTGCCAACCTAGCAGTTCGAAAGCATGTAAAAAATGCAAGTAGAAAAACTAGGGACCATCTTTGGTGGGACGGTAACAGTGTTCTGTGCGCCTTTGGCGTTAAGTCATGCTGGCCACATGATCACAGAAATGTCTTCGGACAGCACTGGCTCTTCGGCTTTGAAACAGAAGTGAGCACCGCCCCCTAGAGTCGGGAACGACTAGCACATATATGTGAGGGGAACCTTTACCTTTACCTTTATGGCAGGTATCAAAGAGATTTACCACATAAGTGCCATGGAGATGATTTAAACCGTAATGTCTGTCTTAAACTGGGCAATTGTGTGATCCAAGACATTTCAAAGAAAACTCAATTCTGCCCATGAATTTTGTCATTCAGTTTCTCTTTACCTCTTCCCAGGGAGTTGTTCAAAAGAAGTAGAAGAGAATTGCTCCCATGTCATTACAATTTCCAGGTTCCACCTTTAATTAGCAAACTTTATATTTTCCTTCTGAGCCTTTGCTTGCAAAACAAAGCTTGCTCTGTTTTGCATGAGGTAAACTCCTATTTGCCTGACAATAAGAATGTTATTTCACAGCCTGCAATAGACATCTAGAACAAAAGAGAAATTGAGAACAATCAGTCAATAGAAAGGCTTATCTCCAGAAATTGTGGATGTTCCAACACTAGATGTTTTTAAGAAGAGATTGGACAATTTCTTCTTAAAAAGAAGAAAAAAACCATTTCTCCAGAATGGTTTAAGATCTTCTACCTTGGGCAAGGGGTTGGACTAGAAGAGCTCCAAGGTCCCTTCAAACCTTCTCATCTTTCCTACTACCTTCTCCTATTGATATCTTATGATTTATCACTTGATTGCATCTTATGATTTATGATTCTGTCTTACCTATGATAGATTATTTATGATAGATTATCATAGATTTATGATCTATGAATTACCACTTTGTTCTTTGTGTACATTGACAGTTTCTGCACCGGAGACAAATTCCTTGTGTGTCCAAAAGACACTTGGCCAATAAAGAATATTCTCTTCTCTTCTATTATTCTATGTGCTATCTAAGACATGATGTCACTATTAAAGGAAAACCCTGTATTCCTATACAAAGCTATTATGCCTTTTTATCTCTTTGTGCCTTTTATAGTTTTAACAGTTTTTAATAGTAATTTGCATATTAATAAGATTAATTTATGTATATTGTTTTAGCTTTTCTGTAGGCCACCCAGTGTCCCATGATTGTGAGATGGGCATCTGTATAACTTACAACAACTAAATATAGAAATCAAACCACCAGTTGTCATGTGACACAGAACTATGGATTTCTACTCAGATACACACCTCATTTTTGTTTGTTTGTTGAACCTTGTCAAGCTAACTTGATTAGAAAGGAGATTTTTAATCTACTGGGTTACTGGGTTATGACTGTAACTTTGTTGCTTGCATCCTTACGATTTATACTGATTGTTTCCTGATTTGGTTGCTCATGTGTACCCTATGACTATCATTAAGTGCTGTACCTTATGATTCTTGACAAACGTGTCTTTTCTTTTTATGTACACTGAGAGCGTATGCACCAAAGACAAATTCCTTGTGTGTCACTTGGCCAATAAAGAATTCTAATCTAACCTAATCTACTTGAGAACTCAATATAGTTGGTCAAACTTGGGAACTGTTTTCTTTCTTTGCCTTTGGAAGGAGACCAAACTCAAAACTGTTATTGTATTTGTTTTGCAAAATGTGTCTGCATTTTGAGTCTGACTGCCTCTAAATGATGCATCTTATTACTGATACTCATGCAATAGAGTAGAGTAGAGTAGAGTAGAATAGAATAGAATAGAATAGAATAGAATAGAATAGAATAGAATAGAATAGAATAGAATAGAATAGAATAGAATAGAATTCTTTATTGGCCAAGTGTAATTGGACACACAAGCAATTTGTCTTTGGTGCATATGCTTTCAGTGTACATAAAAGGGAAAAAAAAGAAAAAAGAAAAAAATACTTTCATCAAGAATCATAAGATACAACACTTAGTAATAGTCATGGGTTACTAATAAGCAATCAAATCATACTAAGAAACAAACAGAAAAATATAAATCGTAAAAATACAAGCAACATGGTTATAGTCATAAGTGGCAGGAGACAGTTAATAGGAAGGATGAGAAGAATAATGGAAATACGTTCTTAGTAAATAGTTTGACAGCGCTGAGGGAATGATTTGTTTAGCAGAGTTATGGAGTTTGGGGAAAAACTGTTCTTGTGTCTAGTTGTTCTGATGTGCAGTGCTCTATAGCGCTCCATGGCATAGGACCCGGGTACCTTCGAGACCGACTTCTGCCAATAGCCTCCCACCGACCAGTCCGCTCCACAGAGAGGGTCTCCTCAGGGTGCCATCGGCCAAGTTATGTCGGCTGGCGACACCCAGGGGGAGGGCCTTCTCTGTGGGAGCCCCAGCCCTGTGGAATGAACTGCCCCCGGAAATACGTAAGATCCCCGACCTCCGGGTGTTTCGCTGCGCTCTGAAGACCCTGTTGTTCCGCCAGGCCGGGCTATTAACATAACGTTTTAAACTGGGGTATTTTAAATTTCTGGGATTTTAATTGGAGCCTAATTATTTAATGATTTTAAATTTTAATTGTTTTGTTTCTGTGTTTTAAATAGGCTGTACACCGCCCTGAGTCCTTCGGGAGAAGGGCGGTATAGAAATAAAATTATTATTATTATTATTATTATTATTATTATTATTATTATTATTATTATTATTATTATTATTATTATTATAGTGTCGTTTTGAGGGTAGAAGTTGAAACAATTTATGTCCTGGATGCGAGGGGTCTGTAGAGATTTTCACAGCCCTCTTTTTGACTCGTGCAGTATACAGGTCCTCAGTGGAAGGCAGGTTGGTACTGTAGCAATTGTGGTTTTTTTTCCCTGCAGTTCTAATTATCCTAATTCTAATTATTATAAAAATTGTAATTATTTAGTGTTTCCAATGCTAAACGTCAGCATATTTCCCATTGAAGATTCGGTTTCAGACTGGGGAATTAGTTGTGCAGTTCCAGGAATGAATGCTCACCTCAAATCTAACATTAGGTGGCCTTCCATGGTGACAGTGTTTTACAGCAGGTGTATTTGTTAAATTGCAAATTACAATAAAAAAGACAAACTTGCAGTAATAATTAGCACAGAAGTCTGTTAATAGCTTGAATGGGACTGCAGAATCTTATTAGTAAAGGTGTGAATGTTAATCAGATTAGCCAACCAAGCTTTTGTTGATAATTGAATAAAGCTAATCAATTTTGTTTAGTTGATTGATTAGGAAAGTTAAAACGAGAAGACGTCTCTGATCTCTCTCTCTCTTCTTTTAGCTTATTCTAGATCTCCTGTCTGTGACAATAAAAGAGGACTGCAAACACTCCTCTTTTGTTTCAATCGGTGTGTAGCAATCTTCCTCTCTTTTTTCCCAGTCCCGTTGGCATTCTCAGCTAGACAGTTAACATCCTGTGGTTTTAGCAACCTCAACGTTTAAATGAAATTGATTAATCAATTAAAGGTGAATGAGCAATCAATCAAAAAAAATATATTAATAGGCTGTTCCCAGTTATTAGTACCCCTTTGACTAGCAGTTTTTAGCCAAGAGATTTCTTTGGTTTTATTCTCTCTCTTTTTTTTTTAATGGTGGCGCATTTTCAGTGAAACAATTTTATTCCGTCTGCCTTATGTTCACTGTGGAAAGGACCTTTTTTTAAAAAAAAAAAATCACAAAATTTGCTCTGATCCAGATGTACGCATTGTATATAAATGCTCACACATTTGGGACATGGAATTGCTCACTTCGCAGTAGCATCTCGTATTTGCTTTCAAGGCAGCTCAAGGCAGCTCAATTAAGCATCCGATTCTGTTTCTGTAAAACGTTAATCTGTGAGGCCCTCCAAGTCGTTTCTCTGCCCTCCGTGAAGTTAATTTGGCATCCTTTTATGTGTAGGCAGATCATAGATTCTTCCTGGCAGGGTGATGTGGCTCTGGTGGAATCTCGTGTTTGAATAAACGCATTGGATTGCTATCGCGAATGTTGTGTGTTTGCAGCCACCAACTCAAGAGAAGTGCCTAATTAACAAGGAGGGTAACAAAGCCCCTTTCTCTCTTCTTAAACAATTGTATACATGGCAGTTTCTTTTATCCTTTCTTTTTTTCTTCCAAAAATGGTTTGTTCCCCTGACCCCATTGCCTCTCTTGTGTTATATGTTTACCCATGTGATGGCTTAGCCAAGCTGCTAATTTTCTGCAGCTCTTCCTTTCTGCTTGTAATTAACACATCCAGCGCTGAACCAATTCTTTAGCGCTCAGATGTTGAATGGAGATTTTCTTTTTCTCCCCTCCCAGTAATTATGTGGTTCGGCTTTCTTTTTTTTTTTAGATATTTGCATTGACCTACAAGGATTCCAAGCTTGTCTGCCTAGGTTTATTATTATTATTATTATTATTATTATTATTATTATTATTATTATTATTATTATTGTTGTTGTTGTTGTTGTTGTTGTTGTTGTACAGTAACAGTTGTGCTGTTAGGTATATAGACGGAGTCTGAATGGGGGTGGGAATCTATAATTGTGACATGATGTAAAATGTATTTATTATTTTGTGAAGAAGAGGCTCCTGCTAACATTTGGGAAAAGAAGTATAGTGTCTGGTGTGTGGGGAAAAAAAATGTTACAGCCCTTGTTGGGATTGGCTTACAAGATCAGAAAGTAAATTGTTCTTTTGTACAAATGATGTTTATTTCATCCCTTCTTCTATATTCAAAGAAGAGATTTCCACATTCAATCACTATCTGATCAGAACTAGATTTTTAAATTTGGAAACCCTTGTTTCTCATGGATACAAGCTCCCTTTGAATGGAGGCTATCTTAAGTATTTCTATACATTTAAAGAGATGTGGTGGCTCAGTGGCTAAGGCACTGAGCTTGTCGATCGAAAGGTCGGAAGTTCAGTGGTTCGAATCCCTAGTGCCGCGTAAGGGGGTGAGCTCCCGTTCCTTGTCCCAGCTTCTGCCAACCTAGCAGTTCAAAAGCACGTAAAAAATGCAAGTAGAAAAATAGGGACCACCTTTGGTGGGAAGGTAACAGCGTTCCGTGCGCCTTTGGCATTGAGTCATACCGGTCACATGACCACGGAGATGTCTTCGGACAGCACTGGCTCTTCGGCTTTGAAACAGAGATGAGCACCGCCCCCTAGAGTCGGGAACGACTAGCACATATGTGCGAGGGGAACCTTTACCTTTTTAAAGAGACCATTACACGGAATAATTTTGGATTCTTTTGTATTGCCATCAGGAATTAAATGGGTAGCCACAAAACATCTGAATATCGGCTTCCAGAATTATTCCGTGTAACGGTCTTTTTAAATGTATAGAAATACCTAAGATAGCCTCCCTTCAAAGATTCTTTGTGTCAATGGGAAACAAGGGTTTCCAAAATTAAAAATCTAGTTCTGATTATTGACAAATGATAGTGATTAAATGTGGAAATCTTTTCTCTGAATATAGAAGAAGGGATGAAGTAAACATCATTTGCACAAAAGAACAATTTATTTTGCGATCTTGTAAGCCAATCCCAACAAGGGCAGTAACATTTCCCCCCCCCATACACACACACATACACACACTATACATTTAAAGTGTCAGAATCAATCAATCCAATCTGCCACATTTTATTCAGAATTTTTTTACTTTTCTAGTAATGCATGGCTTCTCCCTCAACCAAAAACGGGAACTGTATTGTAATTCTGATATGTGTCTGCTGAAAATGTAGCATAGACTTTCCTTAAAGAACATCTGCATGAGTTTGGAATGTCATTTTAGATATGATAAATTGTCATATCTTTGCGATGCAGACAATTCTGAGACATTTTGACAGATTTATTGAACTGTTTATGTTCCTTGGGATTTTGTTAGACTTTTTTTTTTTTTTTTGGCTTTAAGGAAGTATTTCCAAATGTGGTTTTTTTGGGGATTTCACTTATAGTTTGCACAGAATTATGCTTGAAGTCCCAAGTTTAAGATTTTCTTGGCAGTTTCTCACTTTTATGAGATCCTGTACTAAAAAAGGAACCTGTATTTGCTAAAACTGCTCATTTTGAACACTAGTTTGATGCTAATTTAATAGTCTTTTAAACTACAATTATACAAAATATGGAATCCACTGCAATACGAAAGAAAGTCTTAATAGCAAACTATTCAATAGCTGATGGCTAGTTCCTAAACGTGGAATGGTTTTCATACACAGATCTAAGAGTTCCCTAGCAGAAACCAACAAGAATTTGGTGAAATTCTAAAAACAAAGTTTAAAATGTTGCTGCGTTGGTCTGCGTCTGTGTCTTCAGACTTAAGATTTAAGCCATAATGAGTACCTGATCAGTAGTTACAGTGATCAATACACCCCCAAATATATATATATATATATATATATATATATGTTTTTCTTCTAGCCAGGTTTTCCCTACGTAGCCAAGGTTTATATATATATATATAGTGTTTTTCTATCAAGGCACCTGGTCTACCCCAATATGGGAGGGAGCATACTGCTTCCCTTTCACCTTTCAGCTCCAATCCAGGAGCCCTCAAGCAGCCACATTCACGACAAATCATTTTATACCAAATTTATATTTCACTGATAAAAAAATAAAGGGAGACAAGTATAGATCTATTTGAAGCTATTTAGCTCTCATCAGCTAGCCATACCCTTACTTAGAATCCAAGTAAGAATCCAAGTAAGGGTATGGCTAGCTGATGAAAGCTAAATAGCTTCAAATAGATCTATACTAGTCTCCCTTTATTTCTTTATCAGCGAGATATATACATACATACACACACACACACACACACACACACACACACACACACACACATATATATATATATATATATATATATATATATATATATATATATATATGCATGTTCTTTCTAGCCAGATTTTACCTACGTAAACTAAGTTGTTCTACAGCCCTGGTTCTCTTAACTTGTGAATGAGATTTCACAGAACCAGGGCTGTAGAACAACTTAGTTTACGTAGGTAAAACCTGGCTAGAAAGAATATGCACATAAAAGCCTACGAAAAAGGAAAAAAGACACATTGTACCTTTACAGGGAGGATATCTGAGAAGTGGGTGTGGCTCACTGATGACGCCTTAATAGGCAGAAATAGCTATCTGAGTCTCCCAGAGAGCAACACAGAGTTGCAGTTTGTCAGCAGAAAAAAGGCCCAGAAACTTGTGAATCAGATTTCACAGAACCAGGGCTGTAGAACAACTTAGTTTACGTAGGTAAAACCTGGCTAGAAAGAATATGCACATAAAAGCCTACGAAAAAGGAAAAAAGACACACACACACACACATATTACACATATATACATATATGTATATATGTATATATGTATATATGTATATATGTATATATACATGTGTATGTGTGTGTGTGTGTGTGTGTGTGGGTGGGTTTGGTCTAGGTTTGGTCTTGAATAGTAATGATACAATTGTCTAAATCGATATCTCTCTTGTCGGCTCCCTGTCTGATGTTTGAAATCAGGCAGCTCTTTCCTAGTAGAGCTTTCCTGAGGAATAGTGAATTATTTATTATTTGTATCTTTTTTCCACACACACACCCATCCTTAGCTTTCTGATGACATCTCCCCTTATTCCCCCACCTTAATAAAATGTGTGTGTGTGTGTGGTGTTTCTGCATGCACGTTTAATGTTGCCAGATCAGAGTCCGCTTCTGCTTTGATAAATACCAGTAATTGGGTGCCTTGCACAAGTCAGAAGAAAGGATGAATTCAGTTACATCTAGAACCTTCCCTTCCTCCCCGCCCCCCCCGCCCCCACTTATATTGATCTGTTCCCTTTCATCTGTAGCATCTTTCTTCCTTGTCTGCAGTTCTCAGGGTCCTTTCTTTACCACGACAACAGTCGCGTAAGGAATGGCTCCGTTGTTGGCATAGGAAGTATGGACATTGGCAACCTGACCTCTTTCAACTAAAATTAAAACAGTGGGGTGGAGAGGTTGACTGTTTCAGATCAGTTCTGACTCAAAAAAAAAAAAGTTTGAAAAATTGCAAACTAAAGGAACCAGGAGCAGCACTCAGGTGATTCTGAGGACACAGATAAACCTCCAAGTGCTTCACCAACCCTCTAAAAGGATGCAACTCAGTGGTGAAATCAGAGGTAAAGTGTTCCTGGTTTGGACCGGATCGCTTGATCCGGTAGCGATGGCGGTGGGTGGTTCAGAGAACCGGTAGCAAAAATCACTGCCCCCCCCCCCACATGCCCAGCTGAGCCGCACGATGATCAGAGGCTTTTTTCAGCCAAAAAAATGCTATCAAAAGTAAAAAAAAAAAAAAAGCCTCTGATGATCATGCGGCTCAGCTGGGATTGTCAGAGACTTTTAAAAGAAAAAAGCCTCTGCCAATCAGGCAACTCAGCTGGGATCGTCAGAGGCTTTTAGAAGCATTTTTTTTCTCCAACCTCAAAGAGGTTGTAGAAAAAATGTTTTTAAAAGTTTTTTTAAAAAAGTTGGCCACGCCCACCCAGTCACATTACCCCCCCCCCCCCAAGCCATGCCCACAGAACCGGTAGTAACAAATTTTACATTTCACCACTAGGTGAAATCCTACCGGTTCGCACCGGTTCAGATGAATCGGTAGTAAAAAAAGCTACCAGTTTGTCTGAACCGGTATTTCCAACAATCAGCTGTGCCATGTGATTTATATTCGCTAGAAAGCAGGAAATCCTGCGAATCTAAATACTGTGGCACAGCTGTTCCCCCACCCTCGCTGTTCTACTTACCTTAGAAAGCGTTCTTTTTCCATGCGGAGTGTGCATTTGGCACTTACTGTGCATGCACACACACACAGCATGCGTTTCACACGCACACAGCGTGCATTTCATACACTGCACATGCGCATGCAGTGCACATTTGGCACACAGCACGCATGCAAAGGCAACGAATCAATAGCAAACCATGGAGGATTTCGCCATTGATGCAAATGATCAGCTGTCTGTAAGGAATAGAAATCCTTCCATTCCCCCCTGTCCTGTCAGAGCTGAAGAAGCTTCTTGGAGGAGAAGCGAAACATCTTCAAAGAAAAAGCAAGAAAGTCCAGTTGCCTTTTTGAAAAAAAGCACCTTTGGGACAACCATGAACCTGGATGACTGAGAATCTCTACAGACTTTTAAAAATTTAGGCGTGGTGGGGTGAGACTAAAAGAGAGAAAAATATTCTTGTTGTATTGCAAATCAATGTCGAGTCCTTGAACTTTTTTTAAAAAAAATCCATTCTCTCTCTGCTGGTTTCTTCCAAACAGGGTAATGAAATGGAAAGAGAGTGGCCAATTAAGGGTTTGCGGGGGGGGGGGGGCTCATTAATTGCTTTAAATGTAAATGGGATGGGGGTGAGAAGAGTCCCTTTTGTAAGGTTGAATATGTCTCCCTGGCCTTTTTCCCTGTTGCAAACTAAGGTTTGAAGCTGGTTTCTCCTACAGGTGAGCGAGCAGCCCAGGGTGGGCAGGTTTCGATGACAGAAGTAGGAATTGGAGTTTCCCTTTTTAGTGTGATTTTTGCTGAAATCCGTAGGTTGGTAGATAGATAGAAGGGTTCATCCCAGGGTTGAAATTCAGCAGGTTCTGACAGGTTCTGGAGAACCGGTAGCGGAAATTTTGAGTAGTTTGGCGAACCGGTAGCGGAAATTTTGAGTAGTTCCGAGAACTGGCAAATACCACCTCTGGCTGGTCCCAAAGTGGGGTGGGAATGGAGATTTTGCAATATCTTTCCCCCAGGAGTGGGGAGGGAATGGGGATTTTGCAGTATTCTTCCCCTTGAATGGGGTGGGAATGAAGATTTTGCAGTATCCTTCCCCTGCCACACCCACAAAGCCACGCCCACAAAGCCACACCACGCCCATCAAGCCATGCCCACAGAACCGGTAGTAAAAAAATGTGAATTTCATCACTGGTTCATCCCCATTTCCACTTAGAAACCATTTCCTATGTGGGAGGATAAATATTTCTGTCTGGAACAGAGGTGGGGAATGATGGTCCCTTTATGACTTTTGGACCTCAATTCCCAGAATTCCTGGCTCAGGAATTCTGGGAATTGAGATCCAAAAGTCATAAAGGGACCACAGTTCCCCACTCCTGATCTAGAACATTTTCCATCCAGGAGTGGGATTCAGCCGGTTCGGATCGTTTCAGGTGAACCGGTAGTTCCGACGATCAGCTGGCCCTGTCCCCACCCTCTCCTGTCCTATATTTCCTTCTTACTGGCTCAGCTGAGTCACACGGCACAGCTGATTTCCACGCCTCCGCTGTTCTACTTACCAGGGCTGCCTTACAAGGTAATAAGCAGCTGAACTTCAAATTGCTGTATTTTGAACACTGCACGCAAGCGCATTAGATGTGCATGGGTGAAGTGCACGTGGGCACGTAAAGCACAGGCTCACCGAACCGACTGTTAAAGCAGTTGCATCCCACCACTGCTCCCATCCCTGGGATTATAAACCCCAGGGATGTACCAAGAGGATCTGCACTGTGACAAAGACAGACCTTTATTTGATGTTGTCCAAAGCAAACATTCATCCGGTGTTGACCATCCAAATTGGGATATTAAAAGAGACGTTTTCAATTTCCATGGAAAGTTTTCTTCTTCTTTTCCAGAGGGAGGAGGTTGTTAACAGAGAATCTCTCAAAGAGGGGGGCACTTCTTTCCCCCATGATGAGAACTGTTAACCTTTTAAGTGAGAACAGAGGAGCCTTGGTGGAGCAGCGGACTAAAGCGCTGTTAAGTAGCACTTAGCTGCCAGTTGCCTGCAATTACTGCGAGTTCAAATCTCACCAGGCTCAAGGTTGACTCAGCCTTCCACCCTTCCGAGGTAGGTAAAATGAGGACCCGGATTGTGGGGGCAATAAGCTGACTTTGTATAAAAAAGAACACCGTTTAGCGGGGGCCGAAAGCCTTACTAAGCAGGTATATACAAAAGTATGAAGGCTATTGCTTAACGCATTGTAAGCCGCCCTGAGTCTCTGGAGAAGGGCGGCATATAAATCAATCAATCAAACAAACAAACAAACAAACAAACAAATAAATAAATAAATAAATTCAAGAGTCCAATTTAAGGTGGATAGGTTTGTGTGAATGAATCCCGTTGAGGTGCCAGGATTCCCCTACACACACACACACACACACACACACACACACACACACACACACACACACACACACAAGGCTGGGCAGGACTGGATTTCATTAATACCTGGACAAAACACCACCAAGGAATTCATCGGTCTGACTAGGGTGTAAAGCAAAATGAAACAAGAAAGAAGGCGAGACACTTTCAACCTTGTTAACAATAAAAGTCCACGAGTTAAATGGAAGGAGAGGTGGGTTCCCCACACGCCCTCAAGCCTTCCCCCCACCCACCCAATTCCTTCTCCCCTCCCCACGGAAGGAATAAAGCTCTTTTGTCAGATATATTAAGGACATTATCCGTTGGTCGAAATAAAATGTAGCCCTTACATCCAGAGGAATAGAATTAGAAGATATTAAGAGCAGGATCAAAGACCCTTTGATACGTCCCCCCCTTTTTTCTTTTTTAGGTGGGAAGTGAAAATCAGCCTAATCCGCTTCTAAGCGGTCTCAGTGTTTGCCGCAACGAAACGTAAGATCTAAAGAATAAATTATTTCTCCACTGGACCTCTCTAAGCATGGTTGAGACCAAATTCAGCTGTGGCAAACTTTAAAAGGAAACGTCTATGGAGATGCTCAGTCATCCAGGTCATGGTTGTCCCAAAGGCGAGAGGTCCTTGGTGCTTCCTGAGATTGTTGGTTTTCTTGTAGAAGTTTCATTGCCCAAACTAGCTAAAATCATCAGCACTGGTGATGTTGCCTAATTAGGGTAATGAAACATCTACAAGAAAACAAGGAAGCTCAGAGAGCATCATCGTCCTTCTCTTCCTCCTCCTCCTCAGATTAACAGAGTTGGAAGGGACTTTTTAGGTCATCTAGTCCAACCCCCCACCCAAGCAGGAGACCCTACATGATTTCTGACAAATGGCAGTCCAATCTCTTCTTGAAAGTCTCAAGTGATGAAGCTCCCACAACTTCTGAAGGCAACTTCTGTTCCATTGGTTGATTGATCTCACTGTCAGAAAATTTCTCCTTATTTCCACCTTTTTTCCTCCTCCTCCTCCTCCTCCTCCTCAGATTAACAGAGTTGGAAGGGACCTTGTAGGTCATCGACTCCAACCCCCCACCCAAGCAGGAGACCCTACACCATTTCTGACAAAAGGTAGTCCAATCTCTTCTTGAAAGCTTCCAGTGATGAAGCTCCCACAACTTCTGAAGGCAACTTCTGTTCCACCGGTTGATGTTCCAGTGGTGAAATCCAATTTTTTTTTACTACCGGTTCTGTGGGTGTGCCTTGGTGGGCATGGCAGGGGAAGGATACTGCAAAATCTCCATTCCCACCCCACTCCAGGGGGAAGGATACTGCAAAATCCCCATTGCCACCCCAATCTGGGGCCAGCCAGAGGTGATATTTGCTGGTTCTCTGAACTACTCAAAATTTATGCTACCTGCTCAAAATTTACGCTACTGGTTCTCCAGAACTTGTCAGAACCTGCTGGATTTCACCCCTGGATTGTTCTCACTGTCAGAAAAAATCTCCTTATTTCCATCTTATTTCCATCCCCCCTCCTCCTCCTCTCTGTAAATCCCCCTCCTTCTAGCACTGATAATGTTACCTAGTTTGGGCAATGAAACATTTTCAAGGAAACAGGCAAGCTCAGAGAGCACCAAGGACCCCTCATTTCAACTCTGAGCTACAAATATTCTTCTTTATTGTCCCAAAGGTGCTTCCTCCAAAAAAGGTTGAGAGAACCCATTCTGGTAGAGAGATGTTTCCTGAGTGGATGGACTCCAGCATGAGTCCAAAAGCTTGGAAGGCTAATCCTCTGGTCCCGGCGACCGGCCCAGATTGGATCCTGCAAGATCAATTCAGAATTCAGGTTGTCTCTGCCAATACCCTTGCCCCAGGGGTGAAATGTAAAATTTGTTACTACCGGTTCTGTGGGCATGGCTTGGTGGTGGTGGAGTAATGTGACTGGGTGGGCGTGGCCAACTTTACTTTTATTTTTTTTAACTTTTCAAAGCATTTTTTCGAATGCTTTGAAAAGCCTCTGGCAATCAGGCAACTCAGCTGGGATCGTCAGAGAGGCTTTTTAAAAATGCTTTGAAAAGCCTCTCTGACGATCAGGCAACTCAACTGGGATCGTCAGAGACTTTTCAAAGCATTTTTTTATCATCTCTTCAGCCAAGAGGTTGCAGAAAAAAATGCTTTGAAAAGCCTCTGGTGATCCCAGCTGAGCCGCACAATCATCAGAGACTTTTTTAAAAAAAAACTTTTAAAAGCATTTTTTCGTCCGAAGAGGTTGTAGAAAAAATGCTTTTAAAAGTAAAAAAAAAAAAAAGCTTCTGATGATCGTGCGGCTCAGCTGGGCATGGGGGGGAGGTTTGCAGGGATTTTTGCTACCGGTTCTCCAAACCACCTGCCGCCATCGCTACTGGATCGGGCGATCCGGTCCGAACTGGGAGCATTTCACCCCTGCCTTGCCCCCTGGCATGTCTGCTTTTATAGTGCCTAGGGCAGGCACTTCTCCAGAAGAATACCTTTTTTTTTCTAATGATGGCTACAGGTCCCTCCTTCCGAGCAGGTTCTGAAGGACACGTTTTGAGGTGACTGTAGAATCTGCAACCCCAACAACCAGCTTTTGAAAACACTGCCAGTAGGAAATGCAGCTGTGTGCAGCTAGTTGGTAGGGGGTACCTTGGAGCGCTCTACTTGAGAAGGAAGACAGACAGACTGTGGTGAGTCCTCTTCTTGCCTCGGAGAAGAAGTCTGCTCTTGATCAAACAACGGCATTTTCCATGGCTGTCTCAAGTTCTCTATGCTATTATATCATATCTAGTCATGCTGGAAGCCAGTGACCTTAAGATATCCCTTGAAATGCTAATGCTTGTTACAGTGGAAGTTTTACGTTCCCTCTTAGACTAATTTTATTCTCCAAGGGAGAAACCAGGAGGAGTCCCACTGAGGATCCACATGTCTTTCTCCATGGTGCAGCTCTTTAGAGACAATTCCAAAAAAAAAAAAAAAAAGGATTAGATTAAAACACCTGTCTGAAACCCTTTGAAAGGAATGTCTCTTTTTCCCCAGACTCTGATGACAGCTAGAGGGAAAGAAAGATGTGGCTGCTTTAAAATATGGCATACGGGATGCTACCTTCATGCTCACGAGCTGCCTGAAGAACTTTTATCAGAATTATTTCTCAAATGTGATGCAGCCGTCATAATTTCTCTATACTACCCTGGAAAATAAGTGTTCCTTCTATCAGGGTTCCAAGTAACGCCCCCAATGAAATAACAATCCGAGGCTGGAAGTTCCTCAAAGTTCCATTTTATTAGAGATGTCATATGGGCACATCTGGGTAATTGGCACACCAGGTTTTCCCCATCCAAAAGAAAGTCTGCGAACATATTTCTCCCTTTGGGGAAATATAATATTCTGCCTTTTTAATATTTCCTAAAATACTTCATTCTTCTAGGAGAGGGGTGGGTGCTAAAGAATGGTGAAATCCAAGGATACTGCAAAATCTCAATTCCCACCCCACTCCAGGGAAAGGACACTGCAAAATTCCCATTCCCTCCCTATTCCTGGGGGAAGGATACTGCAAAATCTCCATTCCCACCCCACTCCAGGGGGCGGATACCGCAAAATCCCCATTCCTTGGTGGCGCAGTGGACTAAGTGCTGTTAAAATAGCACTTAGTTGCCAGCTGCCTGCAATTACTGCGAGTTCAAATCTCACCAGGCTCAAGGTTGACTCAGCCTTCCATCCTTTTGAGGTAGGTAAAATGAGGACCCGGATTGTGGGGGCAATAAGGTGACTTTGTATAAAAAAGAACACCGCTTGGGGGGGGGCGAAAGCCCTACTAAGCAAGTATATACAAAAATATGAAGGCTATTGCTTATTGCATTGTAAGCTGCCCTGAGTCTCTGGAGAAGGGCGGCATATAAATTGAACTAATAAATAAATAAATAAATAAATAAAAAATAAATAAATAAATAAATAAATAAATAAATAAATAAATAAATAAATAAATAAATAAATTTCCTCCCTACTCCAGGAGAAGGATACTGCAAACTCCCCATTCCCTCCCCATTCCAGGGGAAGGACATTGCAAAATCCCCATTCCCACCCTACTCCAGGGGAAGGATACTGCAAAACCCCCATTCCCACCCCACTCTGGGGCCAGCCAGAGGTGGTATTTGCCGGTTCTCCAAACCACTCAACATTTCCGCTACCAGTTCTGCAGAACCTGTCAGAACCTGCTGGATTTCACCCCTGGTGCTAACTTTCTACAGCACTATAGAAGAAGCAACCTAAGTCACATAGAAGGTAAATGCCCAACAACATTCTTAGTTGTGTTATACTGATGTTGCATATCAAGAGTCCTGGATCAGGTCTGTAGTATCTATCAATTTCTGTATTGCTTCTCATTTCAGCAACCCTCTGTTAATCAAAGGTGGGAGATTATTAATGGTAATTTATGATCTTATTTAAGCATGCTTGCATAGTAATTGGCATTGGTTTGGGGCTATCTCTTTAATTAAAATGTTCGTCTGTTGTTCAGCCACTTGGTGTTTGGGAGAGCATCATGTCTAACTCACGTGACATCAGCTGGACTGTTTTTTTCCTTGATTAAGGAATTCAGGATTTGGTCCAAGAAACTGTAATTGGGAAGTTCACCGCATGAGCAAATGAGTCTTGTATTTCTAACGGAGCTGTCAGCCTGCTCTCCAATCTGTCAGCTGGGGTATTTTGAGGCTACTGCTACATTACTAAGACTCACCCTTTTATTTATTAGACCTTGAATTTAGCTTTCCCACGTGCCAAATTTCTGCAGCAAGGACATCAAGAGACAATATCCTCGTGGTCTGCTTTACATGCTTTCCATTGGTTGCAGGAACTGATTTGGGGGAGCAGGTCATACAGACTTAAAGGAGCCGTGGTGGTTAGAATGCAGTATTGCAGGCTAATTCTGCTGACTGCCAGGAGTTCAATCCTGATCGGCTCAAGGTTGACTCAGCCTTCCAACCTTCCGAGGTCGGTAAAATGAGGACCCGGATTGTTGGACGCCATAGGCGGACTCTGTAAATTGGTTAGAGAGGGCTGTAAATCAATGTGGAGTGGTATATAAGTCTAAATACCCTTCCTTCCTTCCTTCCTTCCTTCCTTCCTTCCTTTCCTTTCCTTTCCTTTCCTTTCCTATCCTATCCTATCCTATCCTATCCTATCCTATCCTATCCTTTCCTTTCCTTTCCTTTCCTTTCCTTTCCTTTCCTTTCCTTTCCTTTCCTTTCCTTTCCTTTCCTTTCCTTTCCTTTCCTTTCCTTTCCTTCCCTTCCCTTCCCTTCCCTTCCCTTCCCTTCCCTTCCCTTCCCTTCCCTTCCCTTCCTGTTAGAATGCAGTATTGCAGGCTAATTCTGCTGACTGCCAGGAGTTCCATCCTGACCGGCTCAAGGTTGACTCAAACCTTCCGTCCTTCTGAGGTCAGTAAAATGAGGACCCAGATTGTTGGGGGCGATAGGCTGACTCTGTAAAATGGCTTAGAGAGGGCTGTAAGAGCACTGTGAAGCAGTGTATAAGTCTAAGTGCTATTGCTATTGCTATCCATGGTTAAAATATAGAAGAGTGGGGTTGGAAGGGACCTTGGAGGTCTTCTAGTCCAACCTCCTGCTCATGGCTGTTGAGCCAGGTTGAAGTCCATTCGTCCAATCTCATTTGGGGTCAACATGTGGGAAGCTTTGCCCTAGTAAAACTTTTTTTTTTTTTTTTTTTTGCAATGCTTGAAATAACTCGGACATTTCTACCAAGTTGGACTTCTTAAAAACCAGTTTTTCTGTCCTGCATCTGGTTAGGTCTTGTGAGAACAGAATCTTAGCCCAAATAAGCTTTTATTGGTCTGCTCAATTCATGTTAGAATCATATGTTGTCCATTTTTATCACTTTCACCCATTAGTTGTTGATCTTTTCCCTTCTTTGGGGTGACGTCCAGATCTAATTGGGGAAAGCCCCACAAGTAAACATAAGAGAATGGAACTTGGTAGAACAGCATATTTGTAGCTCAGGGGCACTTGGTGCTCTCTGAGCATGGTGGTTTTCTTGCAGACGTTTCATTACCCAACTAGGTAATATCATCAGCGCAAGAATGGAGGGAGGTTTGGTCCCTGTTGGTATGCTGCTTGTCAGGGCAAGCCACTTGTAATGAAAAACAAGAGCACCTTCTAGCACTGAAGATGTTACCTAGTTAGGTAATAAAATGTCCACAAGAAAACCACCAGGCTCAGAGAACATCTAGGACCTTAAAGAAGAGAATGCCTTCTAATTTCACTACTTTTTCCATGTCTTTTAAACTTCCTTTGCCTCTTTCTCCTTTTCCCTTCTTCCTTCTCCTTCTCCTCATCCTTCTTCTTCTTCTTCTCCTTCCTCCTTTCGTTTTGTAATATCATCCAAATATTCCCAAGGTAGCAGAAATTTGGTCCACTTTCAGACAACCCATCCAAATGGATTTTGTTCAAGGAGCAAATTTTTCTGTTGCTGTAGAGCTCTTTATTCCACCCCAACAGTGGCAGGGGCATATTTTTATTTTGCTGAATCACCTGCAAAATTCATTCAAGTAATCCAATCATTGGATTGGTGATGCAGCAGTTAATCCACGGAATATCAAACAGAGGACTTTTTTTTCATTCTTTTTTCCCCCTTTTCGGGAAAAAAAGTCCTCCTTCTCCTTCTCTTCCTCTTCTTCTCCCTTCTCTTCCTCCTCCTCCCTTCTACTTCTCCTCTTCCTCCTCCTTTTTCTCCCTTCACTTCCTCCTCCTCCTTCCTTCTCCCTTTCTCTTTCTCCCTTCTCCTTCTCCTTCTCCTTCTCCTTCTCCTTCTCCTTCTCCTTCTCCTCCTCCTCCTCCTCCTTCTCCTTCTCCTTTTCTTTCCTCCTCCTCTTCCTCCTTTCTCTCTCTTAACACTTTGGGTGTCCAGGGAGACACAAAGTTATGTTTCTTGCTCTTCTGGTGGTCTCAACCATCGTTATTTGATGCTGTTGTAGCAGCGTTCCTTTGATGTTGTCTCTCCTTGAAATCTGGTTGATTTTGTTATGTTTTTTTTTTCATTATATATAACGCACATTTAAGACTGCAGACCAATCTTATATTCCTTCCTCCTCCTATTTTCCCCACAACAACAACAATAACTCATTGAGGTGGGTTTGGCTAAGAAGGAAGGACTGACCCAAAACCACCCAGCCCAGGGCAGGGGTGAAATCCAGCAGGTTCTGAGAGGTTCTGGAAAACCGGTAGCGGAAAATTTGAGCAGTTCGGAGAACCAGCAGCAGTAATTTAGAGTAGTTCGGAGAACCGGCAAATACCACCTCTGGCTGGCCCCAGAGTGGGGTGGGAATGGAGATTTTGCAGAATCCTTCCCCCAGGAGTGAGGAGGAAATGGGGATTTTGCAGTATCCTTCCCCTGGAGTGGGGTGGGAATGGAGAATTTGCAGTATCCTTCCCCTGCCATGCCCACCAAGCCACACCACGCCCACCAAGCCACGCCCACAGAACCGGTAGTAAAAAAATTTGGATTTCACCACTGGCCCAGGGGTCTCCAACCTTGGCAACTTTAAGCCTGGCAGACTTCAACTCCCAGCAAAGCTGGTGGGGGAATTCTGGGAGTTGAAGTCCTCCAGCCTTAAAATTGCCAAGGTTGGAGACCCCTGATCCAGCCAGCTTTCATAGAAGTCAAGAGCTTTCAGCTCGTCAATTATAGTCTAACCTCTCAACTGCTGCTGAAAATTTGGCAAATCCAGAAGGAGCTAGTGTGATATTACTTATTATAAACCAAGGTCTAATTCTTCTTGTGCCAGATTAAATTATAACCTGCTAGAAGAGATCTTGGAAGCACTTAGTGGTTTAAGTGCTAAATTAGCACTAGGAAATCTCCAAGCGAGTCCACCCTTCAGCCATTGAAACTCACCCCATGGTGGCTATGGGTCTGTTCCTCTCTCTTAGCCCAGCCTACCTCACCAGGTTGTAGTTGACATGAGGATAAATGGAAGGGAGATATCCTTGTTAGTCACTCTGAGCTCTTAAGAGAAGATAGATGGGACCAATTAAACCAGGAGCTTTCCCCATCCCTTGTAGCATCTTCAGAACTCAGCCAAAAAAAAAAAAAAGCCACAAGAAGCAAACTACCTAGCAGTGGAGGTATAAAGCAAGAATTTCTCCTCCTGATTTACTGAAAGGTGAGCCTATCCAGCTTTGTTTTAAATCTCATTATTTCCGTTCTCAAGATTTATTAAATTAATTCACAGCTCAAGAAAAACCACGACCTTTTCATAAAGGAGGTTTCCCGATTCCTTTGCTTTTGTTTTGCATCTCTTAGACCAGGGGTCAGCAACCTGCAGCTCTGGAGCCGCATGTGGCTCTTTCACCCCTCTGCTGCGGCTCCGTCACTCAAAACATGCGTCACAACCACCAATGTGCGACACCCGCCGGCACGTGATTTATTGAGCTTTTCAACCCCCGGTTGGCCAACTATGGATAAATCCAAGAAAAGAAAAGTTTCAGAAGAAAACAGAATGTTTAATTCAACTACATATGCTAGTTTTGTGGCCGCTCAAGAAATTGTCAGGGACGGGAAGGGTTTTGTGGCTCCCGGTGGTTTCTTTTCTGTGGGAAACGGGTCCAAATGGCTCTTTGAATGTTTAATGTTTCAGACCCCTGTCTTAGACCGACCCACAGCTCTGAAACTGAAAGCATGGCCCTGCCGCATGTGGGGTAAACTTTCAAGGGGCATTCCACCGGTAAAGCTCAGGGGACACCCCCCCTCTCTTAAAAGTTGTGCCTGGCTCCATTCCCTCGGTTTGCAGGCTGGGGTTGATAGCTTGGCTGGCGTAGCAAGTTTGTGCCTCTCTCCATCAATTAATCCATCAATCCGAATTTAACGTAAGGCTGAGTCCTCCCTCCCTCCCTCCCTGAGAATCCAGAGCTCTGCGTTAGGACCCCCGCCCCCCACACGCCCCCCCCCATCCGCCCCCAACTCCCATTGTTTTAAGATTGTCTTGCCTATCGTGTAGGTGTCTCTGCCAAGCACCCACACAGGAAAGCCAGTAAGTGAGGTGTGAAATATATTCATTGTTGAGTTCCGGGAGATGGAGGCGAGCAATTGGCAGTAATAATGTAAGACAGCCGAAAGGAGGGGAAGCCAAACGCGGGCGCCGTTATTCGGGTCGCTTTTTTTTTTTTCTTTCCCTTCCATTACAGGCTGCGGAAATAAGACAGCGATTTGATTAGGGCTTGTTGGGGGTGGGGGGAGGGGGCGGCTGGAATTGCTTGCCGGGCGCTGACCCTCCTTCCACGGGGGAGATCAGGGGGCGAGTCGGCTGGAATAAAGTTTGGAACGGATTAACCGGACGGAGCATCGCCTGCCCGGGAAAGGCGATTTTCGTTTCCCTTTCCCTTTCCTTTTCCCTTTTCCCTTTCTTTTCCCTTTCCCTTTCCCTTTTCCCTTTCTTTTTCCTTTTCCCTTTCCCTTTCCTTTTCCTTTTCCCTTTCCTTTTCCCTTTCCCTTTTCCCCTTTCCCTCTTTCCCTTTCCCTTTCCTTTTCCCTTTCCCTTTCCTTTTCCTTTTCCCTTTCCTTTTCCTTTTCCTTTTTCCTTTCCCTTTTCCCTTTTCCCTTTTCCCTTTTCCCTTTCCCCTTTCCTTTTCCTTCCCCCCTCTTGCTAAGATTGGGCTGGCGCTGCTCGGATCTGTTTGTACCTTAAGGCGAAAGAAAGGAAAGGAAAGGAAAGGGGAAAAAAGGGGGAGGGGGAGGAGGAATAATAATAATAATAAAAATAAAAAGAGGGATTGGCTGCGATGTGTAGGAATGAGTCCCCGCAACCAATAAGAGATTTTTCTCCACCTTCTCCCGTAATCGCATCTCGGCTTCTATCCGGCTCCCTAAAAGGGGCGCTGTGATTAATAACACTGGGGAAACCTGTCTTTCGGATTATTAATTTCCCTTCTCGCCCACCACCCCACCCCCAGTCTCGTTTGCACAGATCCCCGATGCTTTGCCTTTAAAAAGAGAACGAAAGAGAGAGAGAGAGAGAGAAAGGGGAGGGGGGAAGAGGATCGTGGTTGGAGAGTGGGGGGGATGATATTTTTTTTTTTTGGCATTTGCATTTATATATATATATATATATTGTTTTTTAAATTGCGACTTGGAGCGCGCTCTTCGCCGCTCACCCAATTGGGGGGGGCTCTCCTGTTCACCCTGGCCAAGGACAGAGGGGTGAGTGCGGGGCTTCTCTTTTGGGGAGACACGGAGGGGAGGAAGGCCACCCCGAAGGAGAAAGGGGAGGGGAGGCTGGGAAAGGTGTGGGCGTGGGTGGGGGACGACCCACAGAGGAAATGAAGGCAGAAAGCCAAGCGGGAGCCAGGTCTGTCTCTCTTCCTTAGGTAGTTTGCCTTTTAACTCCCGCAACTCGGCTCCGGGCAGGGGAGGATGGGCGAAGAAGGGGATCACTCGGTGGAAAACGTGCGCGCGCGCGTGTATGCACATGGGTGGGTGGGTGGGCGCCAAACCATCTCCGGGCTGATGGGCCCCTTGGAAGTCGTGTTTGCCTACCGAGGTTTGCCAAGGGACGGTTCAAAAAGAGGCGGAGAAGCCAGGGATGCCTTTGGTTCTCTCCTCCTCCTCCTCTTCTCAGCCTCAGCCGGAGGAGTCCTGGGTGGGTGGGTGGGTGGGGGGGTCTTGGCGATGGGGGGCGCGGCGTGGGAGAACCGGCCGTCCGGCCGTCCCACCACGGCAGCGGCTGAATGATGCTGGAGGCGTGGGAGGGGAAAATTCAGCCCTGGGACGTGGAACACGCCGCCGCCTTCTCAGCCCACGGGGGATAAAGGGGCTTCCCTTCCCTTCCTTGATTCGTTAACCGGGTCATGTGTCCAGTTGGTAAAAGAGAAAGACTGTGGGAGGGGGAAAGGAGGAGGGGTGGACGAGGGGCTTCGGACCACCTCTTCCCTTTCCCTTGAGACCACCAAACATCATTTCTTTAATCGAGATTTCGGAGCGGACTTTGTCCTTACCGCATCCGCGGAATGTCCGTGGACGTGACTTTCTGGGCGAGTCTCGCTCTTCCTTAAAACTCTTGAGCAAAAAAAAATAAAAATAAAAATAACAATAAAAGTGGCATCTTTTTATCTACGTGTATACAAATCGAAAGTTTCTAACTCGGGAGTTTGCACAGCAAACGCGGCACTAACGGCACGCGTCAACTAAGGGAAGGAGAGGAAAAAAATAATAATAAAAAATAAAAGCCTCTTCGGAGTTTGGGGTTAGGGACGCGCGCCGGAGAAGAGAAAGTTAAGGTGAAAGTGAAATGGGTGCCTTTTGCTTTCCTGCGAGCCTAAGGAAGCTGAGCAAATATTTAGGGCCGCCTCAAAGTCAAGGAGGGGACAGGAGTAAAAAAAAATGCTTTCCGCGCATTTCCCAGCCCCTCCTCTTTTCAAAGTTTGGTGATGATGTGGGTGATGATGATGATGATGATGATGGTGATTTCCCCCCGGCGCATGGTGGCCTGGCAATTTAAAACATGCATTCAGAAGAAATGGACATCCTGTCAGTCTTTGAGCCCTGGTGTATAGGCGACAGACACCCCCAGGTAAATTTTATCCGGCGTCCGTTTGTCGTGCTGCCTTTTTTAAAAATTTTATTTTAAAGGGAACAAGTGCTCTGTTAGCAAGCTCCCGTCTTTATTTCTTTCTTTAAAGGGGAAAAGAAACGCTCGGAAACTCAAATTATATAGTATTGTCATTTGAAGTCAGGTTCCCTCCCTCTGTTTCTTGGGACGGTTGGCTTGGAGATGAGAAAGGCTGAGAGAGAGACGTGCTTAAATTTCAATGAAACATTCAATGAAACATTCGGGAAAAGGTATTTGTCTCGGGAGTGTGACATGAGTGTCAGATCCCCCTAAAACTATTCCTATTACTTTCCCGGGAAAAGAAAAAAAAAAAGAAAAAAACATTCGTTGTAATGTCGTTAGCTAGGCAATCTTTGCCAGTCTCTGGTTTGGAAAGAAAGAAAGAAGGAAGGAAGGAAAGAAGGAAAGAAGGAAAGAGAGAGAGAGAGAGAGAGAGAGAGAGAGAGAGAGAGAGAGAGAGAGAGAAAGAGAAAGAAAGAAAGAAAGAAAGAAAGAAAGAAAGAAAGAAAGAAAGAAAGAAAGAAAGAAAGAAAGGAGGAAGGAAAGAAAGACATTAGAGGATTTGAATATTTCTCCAGGTTTTGTTCTGATTTTGTTTTTTTGTTTTTTTCAAAAAATTCTGGGCGCGTTGTTAGAAAAGATTTTGTCATTGATTGATGGCAGAGCTGTGGTGGTTGCTTCCTTTTCCTTCCCCTCTCCCTACCTTTGGAAATCCCAACAAATATTAACGAAACAACATGGTGATATCTGAGAATAAACCCGTGCTCCCCCCCCCCCCTTAGGCTAAATGAAACAATTCGGATGTTGTTGGGGTTTTTTTTTAACTGGGGGAGAGCCATCGAGCGCGAGCAGACCAATGATCTTGACATGCATTTTTAACTAATAAATTGCTGTTAAATTTGGAGGATTGAATTGTTCTGCGACGATGACAAAATATATTTGTGCAGGGGGGGGAAGAGAGAGAGAGAGAGAGAGAGAGAGAGAGAGAGAGAGAGAGAGAGAGAGAGAGAGAGAGAGAGAGAGAGAGAGAGAGAGGAGAGAGAGAGGAGAGAGAGAGAGAGAGAGAGAGAGAGAGAACGCCTCTTTTCTCTCCCCCTTTGGATGACAGCTTGTGTCGAGTGTATTTTTTTTTTTAAACTGCTCTTGTGGATGTATAGCAAAACGAAGCTATTGTGACAATTAGATGCCATAATTCAGACTTGGAAAGTTGCTTGTAGCTGAAAGGGCAATTCTTTGATTTTAAGCACAGTTAAAAGAGTCATTTATTCTCCGGGTTTTTGTGTGTGTTTTTTTCTTTTTTTCTTTTCCCGTAGTAAAATATTAATTCCCACGGAATTGCAGAATCTAATTATTTGCTGTCTTTTCTATAACCCGTTTTAACTGCATAGTTTTTTTTTTTTTAATGACTTTTGGAGAGGGAGATGAAACGATGCTTCCTGGTTTCCCAAATTGAAGCGTTGCTTGCATCCCTTCCCAGCCTTTCCTGTCTTGTGTCAGATTTATTAAATGATACGCATAATCTAGATTGAGACTTCAAAGCTAATTCATTGAGGGGGGGGGAAATTCAATTAGTTTGTCATCTGGAAAGAAAAAAAAATGAAAAGGATGAATGCAGCTGAAATGGTTGATAAGCAAAATCTACGGATTGAATTTCTTATTCTGGTTTTTCTGGGTTGGAATTTATGGTGCTTGCCATTTTATCATATATATTTTTTTCTTCTCCTTGTCATGTGAATGTCTAACTCATTTTCTAAAAAATTCTAGTAAATAAAAGATTCCATTAAAAAAATATAGTCCGTTATATTTGTATGCTACAACGAGGCATGGAAACACCCATATAAGGATTTGTTGATAGAGTGATTTATATGTTGTTGTTGTTTTTTAAAAAAAGATTTGTTTAGTTCCTGTTTAATTAATTGAAATGTCACAAGCGGGGAGTCTATGATACATAATCCAGCCATTTTTTTTCTTTAAATTATTTAGTCTTACAGGATGCTGCCAGTATGTAGGATGCAAATAATAAGAGCGGATGCATAGAGATAGATCAGTAGGTATCCATAGGTAGATAAAACACATGAAAACTGTTTCCATTGGATTTACTGCTACATCTGTCAGGATTCCCAAGATGGGAACTATTGCTAAATTGCTAAAGAATATTATTTGATCTACCTGACAGGAAAGCTGAGTTTCAGCACTTAATTTTTTGTCTTTTCCCATTTGTGTTTTTCTTCTTTTTAAAAAATTGATGCTAGCAAATTCACTTGGGATTTTGAAAATGGGTTGTGGAAATGTTCACAAAATGTTTATGTGGGAAGCGTGGCCATTTAGGAATTATTGTGAGGATGCTTTCCAAGTCTCTGGAAACTCCCTATCGCGTTGACGTGTTCTTGGTGTATTTTTCTTGGAGATGTGGATGAACCTCATGAGAAAAACCTGAGATAAAGTTACAGCAGTTCATTTTTTTTCTTTCTTTTTCTAAGTCTGCCTGTTAAGCACAAAGGCATTCTTTAATGATGTCGGAAGCCGGTTATTTTATTTTATCTTATCTTTCCCAATTAAAATCATAAAAATGAAGGTTGAGGAAGAAACACAATGCATAACAAGGACATCCCTCCTGGACCACACCGATGTTCATCTTAAAAGACGTGATTGTGATATCGATCGCATCTAGCAGGGCATTGCATGATGCTTAAATTTTGCCCCCTTTTGCACCATTGAGAATAATTCTACAGGTAGTCCTTGACTTAACATCGCAATTTTGAGTCCAACATTTTTGTTGTTAAGCGAGACGCTTGTTTAAAATTTGCCCCCCCCCCCCTGCATTTTATGATCTTTCTTGCCCTGGGAAATCACTGCAGTGGTTCAGTTAATGACACCATCACTAAGTGAATCTGGCTTCCCCATTGACTTGGCTTGTCAGAAGTTCGCCAAAAAGAATCATGTGACATGACCTCCCGGGACACTACAACCGTCATAAATATGAATTTTGATCACGTGATCATGGGGGATGCTGCAACGGTCATAGGTGCAAAAAGCGGTCATAAGTCATTTTTTTTCCCCCAATGTTGTTGTAAACAGACTTATCTGTACTCTCCAACTTTCAGCCTTCTCAGGATTGGATTCCTATTCTCCCAAAAAGAGTCCCGAAGTTCGCAAGCAGCTTCTGCTTCTAGATCTTAGGTATCATATCAATTTTCTTCACTTTATGAGTAATTCTCAAAGTAATCAACCATAGTCAAAGAAAGGAAGAATTAGGGATGATATGATAGCAGTATCCCGGTATTTGAGGGGCTGCCACAAAGAAGAGGGGGGGGTTAAATTATTCTCCAAAGCACCAGAAGGCCAGACAAGGAACAATGATTGGAAACTAATCAAGGAGAGAAGCAAACTGGAATTAAGGAGAAACTTCCTAACAGTGAGGACAATTGACCAGTGGAACATCTTGCCTCCAGAAATTGTGGGCGCTCCATCACTGGAGATTTTTAAGAAGAGGCTGAATAGAATTAGAATAGAATAGAATAGAATAGAATAGAATAGAATAGAATAGAATAGAATAGAATAGAATAGAATAGAATGAGTTGGAAGGGACCTTGGAGGTCTTCTAGCCCAACCCCCTGCTTAGGCAGGAAACCCTACACAGACAAATGGTTATCCAACCATTTGTCTGGTTCTCCTGCTTGAGCAGGGGGCTGGACTAGAAGACCTCCAAGGTCCCTTCCAGCTTCTATTCTGTTCTGTTCTGATCTTGGTCACAATTGGAATACTGCATTCAGTTTGGGTTGCCATGATGTAAAAAAGATGTGGAGACTCTAGAAAGAGTGCAGAGAAGAGCAAAAAAGAGGATTAGGGGACTGGAGGCTAAAACATATGAAGAACGGTTGCAGGAACTGGGTATGTCTAGTTGAATGAAAAGAAGGACTAGGGTGACATGATAGCTGTCTTCCAATATCTCAGGGGCTGCCCCAAAGAAGAGGGAGTCAAGCTATTCTCCAAAGCACCTGAAGGCAGGACAAGACTTTGTATAAAATATACAAAAGAATGAAGGCTATTGCTTAAAGCATTGTAAGCCGCCCTGAGTCTCCGGAGAAGGGCGGCATATAAATCAAATTTAAAAAAAAAAAAAAAAAGAAGCAATGGGTGGAAACTCATCAAGGGGTGAAGCAATTTAGAACAAAGGAGAAATTCTATTCTATTCTATTCTATTCTATTCTATTCTATTCTATTCTATTCTATTCTATTCTATTCTATTCTATTCTATTCTATTCTATTCTATTCTATTCTAAAATACCCCAACTGCAAACTTTAACAGTATCCTGAATGAAAACTCCTGAAACCATAAAGCTGAATGCTAGCAACCACAGAATCCACTTTGGATGATGGGGCAGTGAAGGACTTGCCAAAGCCTAAGACAAGAGCGAGGCTTTTAATTAATGCAGAAAACTAACAAGTTTCTATAATGGGATCAATGAACTGAGGAGAAGTTTTGTAAATTGGGAGACGTGTGGAAAATGGCCTCCCAGGTCACCTAGGAAGACAATTTCCATACTGTTCAATCAATACAATTTATTATGGTCATTGACCAGTAATGAATGCAATTTCCAAAGACTTCTTCTCAGTGAAGCTTGAGTTGGTATCTGTTTCTTTTTTTTTTTTTTTAAGGAACACTCAGCCCAAGAGACACCAAGCACTTCCATTTGCATGAGAATACAGGTATATTAGTAAAAAAAAGAGGCAGACATACTGCGAACTCCGGAATTTAAGATTTTAAAATTTGAAAAGAATTAAAATTTTATTTTACTAAGCTTTTGTCAGCCATCTGCTGACATTGTCAGAGTATTAAACTACCATTATATATATTATGTACACTGAGAGCATATGCACCAAGACAAATTCCTTGTGTGTCCAATCACACTTGGCCAATAAAGAATTCTATTCTATTCTATTCTATTCTATTCTATTCTATTCTATTCTATTCTATTCTATTCTATTCTATTCATATAATTTTTATTACAATTTATTATAATACAAAATAAAAATGAAATAAAGATCATAAGGGAATGGGAAAAAAGTGGAAAGGGTGCAAGATAAAGAAGAAAGAAAGAAAAAGCAGTGACTTCCCACTTTTTTCAGTGCAGTAGAATATAAAATAGTGTTAGAAACTCAAAGTTTTGCTTTACGTAATTAATAAGTACCAACTCTTTCTATAACACGGGAGTTAATTCAATCATTTAAACCTAACATCAAAGTTTCATTTCTTTCTATTTTGAGCAGAAAGTCAGCAGAAATGGTTTCCAAGTGGAAACAAAATGGGACAAGTTCTTTTCTTCAATTAAAATAGATTCATTTGGCCATCTCCTCCAACTCCATTGCTTTCTCCATCCATTCTTCCATTGTGGGAATGGATAAAAAAAATTACTGTATTTCTAACTTTTTAAAGGCAGGTGTAGAAATCCTAGGACCAACTTGAAGAGCTGGTGCTGATTCAAACAGTACCAACCATGACTTGCTTCTAGAAAGGTAGAATCATAGGGATGGAAGGGACCCTCGGAGGTCTTCTAGTCCAACCCCCTAACCAAGGCAAGAGTCCTTATACCATCCTAGACAAATGGTTATCCAATATTTTCTAAAATCAAATAAATTAACCTTTTTTAGCTATGTTCTTCTCTTGATATTGAAAACAAGTCAGCGACTTGATTTGAAGACTAACCAGGAAATTATAGGAATGGGTGGAGGCTATAATGAAGTCCTCAATTTACGATCACAATGGAGTCCAAAATTTCTGTTGCTCAGTGAAACATTTATTACATGAATTCTGCCCCATTGATGACCTCTCTTGCGACAGATTGTTAAGTGAATCAGTGCAGTGGTCCAGTTAGTAATATGCTTGTTAAGTGAATCTGGGTTCCCCATCGTCCTTTTTTCATTTAAAAGCCTTTGACGATCCCAGCTGAGCCATGCGATCATCAAAGGCTTTTCTTTTTTTACTTTTAAAAGCAATTTTTTGGCCGAAGAGGTTGTAGAAAAAATGCTTCTAAAAGTAAAAAAAAAAAAAAAAAAGCCTCTGATAATCGCGTGGCTCAGCTGGGCAAAGGGGGAGGGCAGGGATTTTTACTACCAGTTCTCCGAACCACCCGCCTCCATCGCTACCGGATTGGGTGATCCGGTCCGAACCGGGAGCATTTCACCCCTGCCCAAGATGCTACGACTGTCATAAATATGAACCAGTTGCTAGGCATATGAATTTTGATCGCATGACCATGGGGATGCTGCAATGGTCATAAGTGTGAAAAACCATCATAAGTCACTTTTTCAGTGCCGTTAAGTGGTCACTAAACAAACTATTGTAAGTCAAAGGATACCTGTATCGAAACACCTAGAGCAGTGATGGCGAACTTTTTAGGCACCGAGTGGCCAAAGTGCGCATGCGTGCCCAAACTGCAAGGTGTATATCCAAACTGCGTATATGCGGCAGAGATCCAAAGACTAGCTGGCCGGCGGGAGGCACATGCGCGGCAAAGACCCAAAAGAGAGCTGGGGCGACAGCGCATGTACCCACAGAGGGCTCTGCATGCCACCTCTGGCACGCGGGCCATAGGTTCGCCACCACTGTTCATAGACCATGGTAACAGATCCTGGTTTAGTGCAAGACTACCTTTTTTTTTTTTAATTTGATTTATATGCCGCCCTTCTCCGGAGACTCAGGGCGGCTTACAATGCGTTAAGCAATAGCCTTCATTCTTTTGTATATTTATACAAAGTCAGCTTATTGCCCCCACAACTGGGTCCTCAATTTACCTACCTTAGAAAGGATGGAAGGCTGAGTCAACCTTGAGCCTTGGCGGGATTCGAACCTGCAGTAATTGCAGGCAGCTGGTCTTAATAACCAGCTTAATAACAGGGTGCCTTAGACCACTGTACTACCAAGGCTCTTGAACCCACCTATGGTAGTAGTGAGCCCCATCAATTGAGTTGACTCCTGTAACTTAATGATGGATCCAGGGAAGAAATCCTCATTAAATAATTGTAGCAAATCGAACGTTTCAATAGAATCGAGTCAGCTCACCTGCCCTCGGATCGAGGTCTTGGTGGCAGCATGGTTGAGAAGACAGAAAGATTTAATTGCTTTAATTCTGAAATTTAATTATCCAGCTTTCTGAAAGTACACCATTACCCCATGGAGAGATTTTAAATTACATTCAAAATGTGGAAGCGATGTGTTTGGATCTTTCTCTGTGTGAATGTGAACGCGTTTTAAGCACAAATATCTCTCCAGTGCCGTAACTTTGAAAAACTATGGGAAAACGTCGTCACCATTTTAGATATAGACACCTGATTTATTTGAATGGAGCACAAATTTATCAGTCATCTAGACCAGGCGTTAGCAACGTTTGGCTCTGGAGCCCCATGTGGCACTATGGGCCCTCTGCTGTGGCTCCGTGTCGGGTGATCCCACCACTGGCTGGCACTGCCCCTTGCCCTCCCCTCCCAGTCACTCCTCACCTGGCCTGAGAAGGTAAGGGCAATGTCGGGAGATGGAGAAGTGGCCAGGACAGAGACAGAGAGATACAGAGAGAGGGGGAGAGAGAGAGACATAGAGAGGTACAGAGAGGGAGGGAGAGATGTCAAAAGGGTTTTCTAATTCCCGGTGTTTTTTAACAACCGGTTCTCTGCCCTAATGACCGGCTGGGTAGGCGTGGCTAGGGGGGGTCATGTGACTGGTGGAAGTGAGTTGGCCATGCCCACCTAGATTTTGTGGCTCCCGGTGTTTTCTTTTCTATGAGAAACGGGTCCAAATGGCTCTTTGAGTGTTTAAGGTTGCAGACCCCTGATCTAGACCCTGTATCAACTTTGTCCCATACTGTAGGTGCTTTTTTTCTTTTCTTAAGTGGCAACTGGACTTTCCCTGTTTTTCTTTGAAGATATTTTGCTTCTCGTCCAAGAAAAAACACAGAAAATCCAGTTGCCTCTTGAAGAAAAAAAAAAGAAAGAAGGAAAGAAAGCACTTTTGGGACAGCCATAACCTGGATGACTGCCTTTTGTATTGAGAGCAGAGCTGGACCCAGTATTCCAGTATATTAATAAAAATGATTAAAGGGATGCATCTCTCTTAATGAATCATACCTCATAAAAAACAGACCAGGGAAAGTTGAAAACCTCCAGATATTGCTGAATTTCTCACCGGTGTTGGCTGGCTGGAAATATTGAAAGTGAAAATATATATACACACACACACCAGGGTTAAATTTTAGTTCCCTGCTATAAATCATTCTCGGTTTAAATTTTCCAGTTGCACAAGTTTCAATTCAACTTTGACAGGGGATTCCAAGACCCCTTCGCTCTGTTGCGATTCTGGATTCCCCTCCCATGCATTGCAATATCTAGTTTTCCAGAGGGATGGCTGAGTTGAGTCCCGCTCCAACTTCCACAAACGTTAAAAATAAATTCTTAACTTATCTACTGCTTCATTTTTTTAAAAAAATTAATAATCATTGTTGGAAGAAATGTCCATCTGGGTTCAGTTCAGTGGGGGGTTTCAAAATTTTTTACTACCGGTTCTGTGGGTGTGGCTTGGTGGGCGTGACATGGCTTGGTGGGCGTGGCAGGGGAAGGATACTGTAAAATCTCCATTCCCACCACACTCCGGGGGAAGGATACTGCAAAATCTCCATTCCTTCCCCAACCCAGGGGAAGGTTACTGCAAAACCCCCATTTCCTCCTAATCAGCTGGGACTTGGGAGGCAGAGAATAAATGGGGGGTGGGGCCAATCAGAATTTTTTACTACCGGTTCGCCGAACTACTCAAAATTTCCGCTACCGGTTCTCCAGAACTGGTCAGAACCTGCTGAAACCCACCTCTGGTTCAGTTCCAAATGGGGAGAAAGACACTGGAAACATGGTGGCTGATTGGAAAGATGGTTTAATGGTGGACAGGACCACATGGTTTTGAGATCCTGGGTGAAAAAGCACATGGGTGAGAGAGAGAGATTTATACCCTCTGTTCAGCTTTGAATTTGAGCTTGTATTCTGATTCGTTGTCAGACTCCCATGGGGCCATGCAGGGGCAACTCTGTAGCTTGTGTTTTGAATCCCAGGCTTGGTTGAGCCTTGCTGGGTGATGCAATCTCCCCAGGTGCCATGTGGTGCGTTCTGTTGCTAGATGGGTAGAGGGCTAATCCTACCTTTGTTGGATCTTGGGTGAGGGCATTTGCTTATGAATAGACCTAGCTATCTCTTTATCTCTTAAGTGCTGACATCTGTTGTGGGCTATTGAGGAGGTTGGGGGGCTATTAAGAGTGGATCTGTTTCCTGCCTAAAAAACATGTTTCTCCATTTTTCATCCAGGGAAATATAATATTCTGCCTTTTTAATATTTCCTAGAATATTTCATTCTTCTAGGAGAGGGCTAGGTGCTAATTCCTACATTAGAGTCATGCCTACAATTTATTACTAGAATTATCCTCTTTTTTTCCCTTCTTCTTTAGTATGCACATGCAGGACACTTAAATAAACCTGGTTTGCATTTTATGACAGCTTACCTAAGAAAACACCACATGGGCTAAAACTCAGTTACTGCTTGAAATGTACATTTCTTCAGACTTCCCAGGACAGTCCTTGCAAATCCCTTGATCAAATAAAAACTTATTAAGCCTATATTTTAAAGGAGAATGTGGGCAAACTTGAGCATGCCAGAAAAAGAAAAATAACAGCATACACTGTCCTGGGAATCCAAATTCCATGCAAAAATGCATCTATCAGCAGATACATATAAATGTATGTCGCTTCATGTACTCCTGGAGAACATTTCAAAATAATAACTTTTGAGAGTTTAAGATCGAAAAGGAAGCATTAATGTGTGGGAAGCTATCCCCCCTTCCGAGAAGAATGAAATATTTTGAGAAATATTAAAAACGCAGAATATTATATTTCACTGGATGAGAACTTGAGAAACATGCTCTTGGAGACAGAAAGCAGCCCCCACCTTTCTTGATGGCCCTTAGCAGATGCCAGCACTGAAGAGATAAAGAGACAGCTAGCCAGTGGTGGGTTTCCAATATTTTTTACCATTGGATAGTTGCGTGCGCCTTCTGTGCATGCGCCAGTGGTGGGTTGCTCCCGGTTCTGTCCGGTTCTATAGAACTGGTAGTAAAACTGGCGGGAGGCTCGGCCCACCCACCACGACATTATCATGGGTGATCTGCGAATATGCGCACGCTCCCGCTGCGAACCGGTAGTAAAGGTAAGTAGAACCCACCCCTGGCATGCGCCCATTCTTCCGCGCATACACTTTGCTCGTGTGCGCACCTTCTGCATTTGCACCCGGCCTCGAAAATGTGGCTAAATAGGACGGCATTATGCTCACTCATAGTCGCCACTACCGGTTCGTTTGAACCGGTACGAACCGGCTGAATACCACCTCTGCAGCTAGCTCTATTCATAGACAAAAATCCCCTGCAGCAAGGTCTGAACAAAAGTAAGATTAGCCCTCAGCCACAATAGGAATTGCCCATCAAGCCCCTTCATTGCATCACCCTCCAAACTTCAACCAAACGTAGCTCAGACAAACTCCTAGGATTTGTACATGGCCCCATGGGAGTCTGACAACAGCCAATAGAATATGTGTTCTTGCACAGGAACAGGAAGCTCAAGTGCAAAGAGAAGGTATGAAAACCCCTCACTCTCAACTCCACGTGGTCAGATGCCCGGAACCCATGTGGTTCTGCTTCATCATTAAATCATCTTTCCAATCAGCCTCCTCCATGTTTCCAAGCGTCTTTCTCCCGACTTGGAACAGAACCAGATGGATATTTCTTCCAACAAAGGGGAAACAAGAGAGAAAAGGACTCATCCCTAGAGTGCACATGGCAGTTTGCAGAATAGGTTTGAGAAAGAATTACCTGCTTCCAGAGGCTTAAAATTTTAGGTTTTAGGGAAAGAGGGCAGAAGAGAGGGTAGGGCTGTTTGAGGGATGGGTGTTCACCTTGTGCTCGAGAGCCAACTAACCTCTTGAGATGGAACAAACTTTTGCTTGGGGTGTGTGTGAAGGGGGGGGGAGAAGGACTGTTATCAAAAGCAAAACAGTCTGGTCTATCTTTGGGCAGAGATTATTTGCAAGGCTGTTTAAAGCTTCTCCAGGATCTTTCTCCGTACTGTAAATATGCTGCGTCTGGCTGCACTTAGGAATTTCTGAAGCTTTTAAAGAAGCAATTACAGTCGTGATCGCTCACAAATGGAGCCTTTTTTTTTTTTTTTTCCTGCTTGACACTGATCCTGTGATACTCTCCCCACTTAATCCTCCCTGGCAATTTGCGTATAGTAGCTGCTAACAGGAAGTGATTAGAGGAGAGTTTGCTCATTGCCTTTCCTTCCCCCCTTTGTAACTGTTGTGTTCCAGGCTCCAGAATCAAAGCTGTTTCCCTATTAACTTAACACCTCCTGATGTGTGTGCTTGCCCCACTTTGATCTAATAAAAATGCTCCGCTTCTGACATTATTTTAATGTTATCTGTTGGACCATTTACAACACTCGTATGAACATTAACAAAGAGAAAGGGGAAGGAGGGAGGAGAGAGAGAGAGAGATGGAGAAGGAGGGAGAGAGAGGAAGAGGGAGGGAGGGGGAGAGAGGAGGAGGGGGAAGGAGAGAAAGGGAGAGAGGGAGAAGGAGAAGGAGAAGGAGGGGAAGGAGGGAGAGGAGAGAGGAGGAGAGGGAGGGAGGGGGAGAGAGAGGGAGAAGGAGAGAAGGAGGGAGAGGGAGACGGAGGGAGAGGGAGACGGAGAGGGAGGGAGAGAGAGAGGGAAGGAGGGAGAGGGAGACAGGAATTGAGAGGGAGGGAGGGGGAGAGAGGAGGAGGGGGAAGGAGAGAAAGGGAGGGAGGGAGAGAGAGTAGAGAGGGAGAGAGGAGGAGGGGGAGGGAAAGAGGGAGAAGGAGAAGGAGGGAGAGGGAGAGAGAGAGGGAAGGAGGGAGAGGGAGACAGGAAGAGAGAGGGAGGGAGGGGGAGAGAGGAGGAGGGGGAAGGAGAGAAAGGGAGGTAGAGAGGAGAGAGGAGGAGGGGGAGGGAGAGAGAGGGAAGGAGGGAGAGGGAGAGAGAGTGGTAGAGAGAGGAGAGAGGGAGAGGAGGAGGGGAAGGAGGGAGAGGGAGGGAGAGGAGAGAGGAGGAGCGGGAGGGAGAGGGAGGGAGGGGGAGAAAGAGAGAGAAGGAGAGAGAGGGAGAGGGAGAGAGGGTGGTAGAGAGAGGAGAGAGAGGGAGAGAGGAGAAGGGGAAGGAGTGAGAGGGAGGGAGAGGAGGAGCGGGAGGGAGAGGGAGGGAGAGGGAGAAGGAGAGAGAGGGAGAAGGAGGGAGAGGGAGACGGAGAAGGAAGGAGAGGGAGGGAGGGAGAGAGAGAGAGGGAAGGAGGGAGAGGGAGAGGGAGAGAGAGGGATCAGAAAGAGCCATTCAAATCCATAGGTCTCCTGCGTGAGATGGGGGTTTGCACTAGATGACCTCCAAGGTCCCTTCCAACTCTGTTACTGTTACTTTGAGAAGAGGGAGAGAGAGAGAGGAGAAGGGAAGGAGAGAGAAGGAAAAGAATAAAAAGGAATGCAAAGCAGTAATTTTGCAGCCGTTTGCCGTGTTGTGAGGTTGGGAAAGGACACAGAGGAAATTCTTTCCGCTTGAAATGCTCCAACTCACAGAGTCCACCCAATGCCACATGAAACCTATTATCCACTTTCCTCTGCATAAAACTCAAAATTTAACCTCAGCTGCCCATAAAAGATGCATCGAAGGAGAGGACTGGCTCCTGAGAGCTGTACTAAAGAGCTAAAAGCAAAGAGCTTATAATAGCAAAATTTATGTAACTGAGATTGAAAGGTGAAGGAAGTTAACTTTTTTTTTTTTTTTTTAAATGGGAATTAGTAAACAATTTCAATGTTTTGTTGCCATTAAAATAAAAATCACATTCAATATACTGGTAACACACACACAGAAACACAGGCATATCCAGGCTATTAAACACAGTTTTATAACATAATGGCGAACCTATGGCACGCGTGCCACCTGATTTTTCGCTGTTCCAGGCATACCAGAACTCAGGAAATGGGCTGTGTCCGGCCGCCAAAGGGCCTCTGGGGGGGGGAGGCAGTTTTTGCCCTCCCCAGGCTCCTAGAAAGGCTCTGGAGCCTGGGGAGGGCAAAAAAAACGGGGCCTAACAAGCCCACCGTGCCATTATGTGCCAAAAGGTGGGGGGTGTGGGGGGGTCATATGTGCATGCATGGGGGCGGGTCGTATTAAATTATGGGTTTGGGCATGCACGCGCGCAACCCCACCCCACCCCCCGTTCCCCCCGCTTTTGGCACGTGACGGCAAAAAGGTTAGCCGTCACTGACATATTCTTTGCAAAAATATTCCCGGGATGCACAGTGCTAGTATGATGTAGTGGTTATGAAACTGGACTGGAAAGAATCAGGTTCAACCTCTTAATGGATCCATGTTATCCAAGAAGTAATCTTAGATTACTGTATCTCAATTTTAGCATCCTAAAGATAGGTGGACTTCCACTCCCAGAATTCCCCACCTAGTCAACCCATGCTAGCTAGGGAATTCTGGGAGTTGAAGATCCATGCATCTCCAGGATTGCCAACTGAGGTTGAGATACACTGGACTGTTTCCTCCAACGTCTTCATCCTGATAAAGAGGCAGGGTTTCATGGGACTTGATTCTTGATGATCTGTTGAACGGTTCCAACTTCCTAACAGTCAGAACAATCAACCAGTAGAACCAGCTTGCCTTCAGAGGATGTAGGCGGGGGAGGGCTGCCGGGGGTTCGCAGGGATTCGGGAGAACCTCTAGCTAAGATTCTGTGCAGTTCAGAGAACCCCCAAATCCCACTCCTGGCTGGCTCCACCCACCCCGCCCCTCCCAGGAGTCCCCACGCAGCCCGTTTTGGATACAGGTAAGTGCAGGGCGTGCACAGAGGCTTGGGGAGGGTGAAAAACGGGCCAACTGAAAATTCGGGAAGGCAGGAAACGGGTCCTCGAGAGGGCCTTTAGAGCCTGGGGAGACCGTTTTTGCCCTCCTGGAGGCTCAAGGAAAGCCTCTGGAGCCCAGGGAGAGCAAACACATCTCCACAGCATGGTGCAGGAGGACGAATAGGCCACACCCACCATGGCCATGCCCACCCAGCAACCGGGCAGAGAACCCCTTGCTAAAATTTTTGAAGCCCACCCCTGGATGTAGGTGCTTCAACACTGGAGGATTTTAAGAAAAAACTGGACAACCACCTATCCGAAATGGTATAGGGTCTCCTGCTTGAGTAGGGGGTTGGACTAGAAGACTTCCAAGGTCCCTTCCTGCTCTATTCTGATTAATTGATATAAGTCAAAGTTCCAATGCGCTCTGTCTCTGTCTCTGTCTTTCTCTCTCTCTCTCTCTCTGTGTGTGTGTGTGTGTGTGTGTGTGTGTGTGTGTCTTTCTCTCTCTCTCTCTGTCTCTCTCTCTCTGTCTCTCTGTCTGTCTCTCTTTCTTTCTCTCTCTCTCTGTCTCTCCCTCTCTGTGTCTCTTTCTTTCTCTCTCTCTTTTTCTCTCTCTCTCTCTCTCTCTCTCTGTCTCGCTTTCTCTCTCTCTCTGTCTGTCTCTCTCTCTCTCTCTCTGTGTGTGTCTCTTTCTTTCTCTCTCTCGTCTCTCTTTCTCTCTGTGTCTCTCTCTCTCTCTCTCTGTCTCTCTCTCTCTCTCTTTCTTTCTCTCTGTCTCTCTCTATCTCTCTATCTCTCTATCTCTCTATCTCTCTATCTCTGTCTCTCTGTGTGTGTGTGTGTGTGTGTCTTTCTCTCTCTCTCTCTGTCTTTCTCTCTCTGTCTCTCTTTCTCTCTCTCTCTCTCTGTCTCGCTTTCTCTCTCTCTCTCTGTGTCTCTTTCTTTCTCTCTCTTGTCTCTCTTTCTCTCTGTGTGTCTCTCTCTGTCTCTCTCTCTCTGTCTCTCTTTCTTTCTCTCTGTCTCTGTCGTCTCTGTCTCTGTCTCTGTCTCTGTCTCTGTCTCTCTCTGTCTCTCTGTCTCTCTCTCTCTCTCTGTCTCTCTCTCTCTCTCTGTCTCTATCTCTGTCTCCCTCCCTCCTTCCCTCTCTCTCCCTCCCTCCTTTGCAAGTAATTTTGGCTCGGTCTTGCCACTGTATTTCTTCTGTATTACAAATATGTTCATTGTTTGCCGAAGGAAAAAGAAACCAGCATTCTATAGTAAGTCATTGGTTGTATTCATGTAGAGAAGTGAAATAGGGCCCTTAGGATAAAACAGACACTTCCTGGCCTGGATGATGGAGTGCTGGGTTGACTGCAAAGGTTTGTTTGACAGGGTGGGCCTGTCGCCAAACACGAAGGAGAATCGGTCAGCCCTCTGAGAAATGAACCTCCCTGGTGATTTTCTTTTCCTCCTGCTGTTTTGCTTACTTTTTTTTTTACTTTTTTCCTCTTTTTTCTTCTACTCCTCCTCCTTCTCTCTTGTTTTGTTCAGCAATGAAGTTTTTTGCCTGGAAAAGCATTCAATAAATAGGAAATTGTCCATTTCAAATTAGATTAGATTAGATTATAGAGTTTGTGTGAAGCTTTTCTTCAGTGGATGGCTTGAAGGTAGTCAGATTTGATCTCTGAACTGAATTGACCTTCTGGGTAAAACTGACAATTGGAGTCGAACGTGAGAGCCAGGTTAGCCTAGTGGTTCTGAGAGCAATCAACCCATGGAGCAGAAGTTGCCTTTGGAAGTTGTGGGAGCTTCATCCCTGGAAGCTTTCAAGGAGAGACTGGACTGCCATCTGTCAGAAATGGTGTAGGATCTCCTGCTTGGATGGGGGGGTTGGACTAGATGACCTACAAGGTCCCTTCCAACTCTGTTAATCCATTAAAAACTTTTCAGTCTATCAAGTCTGCATATCTCAGTAGACAATTTTACAGGTCACCAGTGCTCGGGTTATTTTTATAAGCCCTCTTTTTTTAAAAAAATAAAAACATCGTCTCCGTCTACAGCAGCTGAATCCTTATGCCCAGGTAAATTAATTTAGTATGAGGCCAGCAGAAACAAACTCTATTTTTATTCCTGTAATTATAGGGACGTTATAAATTCACTGACTGCATAAATTACAAAAACTCTGCATGTGATTTCTTTAACAAAAAGGGACAGGGCTCCCCCCCCACACACACACACTTTAATGGATCAAGAATGGAGAAGCTCTGTACAATATGAAATTCCAGTGTTTAGAAGGGTGGAAAAAATACTTTGTGCCATCTTAAAGGGAAAGAGTGCTATGTGTGAGATTTAAAATCTCTGCGTTGCAAAATGTCTTAGCGGCAGGACTTCACCTGCCCCTATCTTTGTTATTTTCTTTGTTATTTGCATCCTTGTTTCATTTTTTTTTTCAATGAAGGAACTAATTCCTCAGACTTATTTAAAAAGAAGATGAAGACATGTAGTTTGCAGCAAGCACCTTAGGTAGGTGGTGGAGACAGTGGTGAAATATAAAATGTGTTACTACCGGTTCTGTGGGTGTGGCTCAGTGGGTGGATGGATGGGTAATGTGACTGAGTGGGAGTGGCCAACTTTTTTTTTAAAAAAAACTTTTAAAAACATTTTTTTCTACAACCTCTTTGGACGAAGAGGTTGAAAAAAAAAATGCTTTTAAAAGCCTCTGACGATCCGAGCTGAGCTGTGTGATCATCAGAGGCTGTTTTTTTTTTACTTTTAAGAGCATTTTTTCGGCCGAAGAGGTTCTGGAAAAAATGTTTAAAAAATAAATTAAAAAAAAAGCCTCTGATGATTGTGCGGCTCACCTGGGCATGGGGGGGGGTGGCAGGGATTTTTGCTACCAGTTCTCCGAACCAACCGCTACCATCGCTACAGGATCGGGCGATCCAGTCAGAACCGGGAGCATTTCACCTCTGAGTGGAGATCATTGGAGGGTATTAGGGTATCTCTAGTTGAAAGTCTTGGGGTGAATTCCTATCAGAAATCAAGGAGACCTACTGATTAGAGTAAATGGCCTAACCAACCGTGGGTTTCACATTATATTACTACCACTTCATCGCAGCCGCGCACTCCCACTTCGTACGTGCACACACCTGCCCAGCCTCCCGTGCATGTGCTTTGCTTGCCCCCACCTCAGAAACATGCCTAAATAGGATGGCATAGAGCCGGGGCACATGGGCGGGCCCACCAACAATTTCCGCTACCAGTTCGGTCAAACCGTTCTGAGCCGGCTGAATACCATCTCTGGCATTCCACCCAGGACAGATCTGATTCTTAAAGGAAGAATTCTTCATGCTTCCTTAGGAAAGGGTTCCTAAATGCAGGATAACCTACTGTATTTTTCGAAGTATAAGATGCTCTGGATTATAAGATACACCTACCTTTTTTTGATGAGGAAAACAAGAAAAAGAAATCTGCCTCAGATTCAAAACTTATAACCAGTGAGTAAGGGCAAAATGGTGTGATTCTTGGTGTCTTTTCCTTTGGCCATTATCAGCAAAAAGCAAAAAAAAAAAAAAAAATTAAATGTGTCAGGAGGAAAATACATCTGTGAAAAGTAATTAGAAGTCAGAATGTTAGCACTGTGTAGAAATAACTATTTTGATTAATTTTCTAAAGCTTTGGAATATGTATGAGGTTGCAGTTTTTTATCCACTCAGGTTATAAAACTAGACAGATGGTTTCTCCAGACTCCCAGCTTTACAAGCAAAGAGAGAGAGAGAGAAAGAAAAGGGGAAAAAAAGAGGAAAAAGGAAAAGGAAAAAAAGGAAAGGAAAAGGAAAGAGGAAGGAAGGAAGGAAGGAAGGAAAAGAAAGAAAATGAAAGAAAGAGAATGAAAGAAAAGAGAGAATAAAAGAAAAGAAAGAGAAAGAGAAAGAAAAGGAAGAGAGAGAGAAAGAGAAAGAGAAAGAAAGAGAAAGAGAAAGAAAGGGAGAGAAAGTGTGTGTGTGTAAGAGAGAGAGAGAGAGAGAGAGAGAGAGAGAGAGAGAGAGAGAGAGAGAGAGAGAGAGAGAGAGGAAAATTATTAATAAATCTTTGAAAACTCACTGTGTTAAGCATTTTTCAAACAGTCTTAAAAAAGAACAGGAGTGATGCTTATTGATGGCTTCTATTTTGTTCACTCCTTGAAGGTTAATGCCTCACCATGCCAAAACCGAAGATCCTTGTACCACAAACTAAAGGTCAATGTAAATTTGTTCAGATAATGGAATATCTTGCTCAGATTATAGAACTGCAAGGCATGTGAAGCTGCTTCCCAGAGACAGCTCCATCACTGCATTTTGACACACCTGGTTGTCAGACACAAGCGATATGACAACAACTGACAAGGAGCAGAGATGTTGGGATAACTTGCAGGATGTAGAGTTGAGAGCATCACTGCTTTTCCAAAGAGATTTGTCAGAGGTCCAAGGGATCACGAATGGAAGTGGAGCCAAACTACTGGCTGATTTGATTATATTGTTGCTATCATGAGAAGTGGGGGTGGGGTTTTCAATGGTTTTATTATTATATAAATAATAAGTAATGATGACCCGCAGTGGTGCAGTGGTTAGAATGCAGTACTGCAGACTACTTCTGCTGACTGCCAGCTGCCTACAATTTGGCAGTTCGAATCTCACCAGGCTCAATGTTGACTCAGCCTTCTGTGCTTCCAAGGTAGGTCAAATGAAGACCCAGATTGTTGGGGGCAATAGGTTGACTCTGTAAACTGCTTTGAGAGGGCTGTAAAAGCACTGTGAAGCACTTTATAAATCTAAGTGCTATTCCTTCCTCCCTCCCTCCCTCCCTCCCTTGCCATGGTGGCCCAATGATTAGAATATTGCAGCCTGACTCTGCCCACTGCCGGGAATTCGATCCTGACCAGCTCAAGGTTGACTCAGCCTTCCATCCTTCCGAGGCGGGTAAAATGAGGACCCAGATTGTTGGGGGCAAGAGGCTGACTTTGTAAACCGCCTAGAGAGGGCTGTAAAAGCACTATGAAGCACTTTATAAATCTAAGTGCTACTGCTACTCTGTTTCCCCTAAAATAAGACATCCCCTGATAATAAGCCCAATCTGGGTTTTGAGTGCATGTGCTAAAATAAGCCCCCCTGAAAACAAGCCCTCCCCAAAAATAAGCCCTCCCCAAAAATATTTAACCGCATGCACAGCTGGTCCATGCCATTTCCTCTGGTTAGGGTTAGGGAGACAGAGCTGGAAATCAGGTAAGACGGCAAGAGGAGCCCCATCTTCGGAGGACATTGAGCTAGAACCAGAAATCTTTTTGTTAGGAATGCTTAAACAAAACATTAGAAAAGTTCATGTCATCAAGATAAAAAAGGAAATAAGTCACTGTGTAACTTATATACCATTTGTACTTATATACTTATTTGTACTTTATATACCACATATACTTTGTTTGTTTGTTGTGATTAGTACTGTTGATTGTATTTTAAGGTTGTGAATGTTTTATATAATTTTATCTTTTTAAATCTAATAAAGTTTGTTTTTTAAAACAAAAAAAAAGAGGAGCTCCGTCTTGCTTCATGCGCCCCAAAGTAATAAGACATCCCCAGAAATAAGGCCAAGCGCTTATTTCAGGGTTAAAAAAAAAAAAATAAGACAGGGTCTTATTTTCAGGGAAACACGGTATTTATCTCTCTATCACCTCTATCTCATCTCTTTTATCATCCCTCCAAAGTGTATCTCAGTGCCACTTGCTCTAAGGAACTGAGAGGACTTAGGGCTTCACCCAGCTGTCTATTTCCAGTGGTGAGTCTGATCAGTGGTGGGTTCGGCCTGGTTCCGCCGATCCGGTAGTGGTGACAATATGACGTCACCGAACCGGTTCTGCCCCCCTGCCCCCCCTGCATTATTTTTACCTTTTATTTGGCCCCACCCCCAATCTATTGCTGCCTCCTGAGTCCCAGCTGATCGGCTAGAAGGAAAAAGCTGTTTAAACTCTTGCCACGGGGCTTCAAAGGGCCACCCTACAGCTGATCAGTGTTAAAAGGCAGTGTGGTGGTAGACCAGTGCCTCCAAAAACAAATGGGTAGACCGGTACAGCTCTGCAAGCAGTTAAAAGCCTGGTAGACCAGTTCCTCCGCTAAATCCTAAAGAATTGTCACATGACCATCAAACCACGCCCACAAAATAAGCCACGCCCACAGAACCGGTAGTAAAAACAATGTAGAACCCACCCCTGAGTCTGATCTTGAAAACATTGCGGAAGGTGATGCAAATTCTTCCGACAATGTGAAGCATCGGTGACGGAGGACAGTTACTGCTTTAATAAGGGAAGGTCATCTAGAAGGAGATTGGCTGTTGCGGTCGGCTGTCTGCAGGTGATTAGCCTAGCTTTGGAAAGAGGAAGGAAATTGTATAGCTCAAGTTGATTTATTTCTCAACCTGCCACTTTGCAAATAAAAAAGCGGAGAGTCCAGTTGTTTGAGAACCTGGCTGAATCTCCAGTGAATCTTGGTTCAAATTAAGCCCGGCAGCCAAGAGGCACATCAGAAATGCCAGGGACACTGCGATGCTCTCCCCTAGAGGCAATGCTTCAGGCTGGGCAACTCTGGGATGTCATTCTGATGACCTGCGGAACTTAAATATCCTTATTTCGAAACTATTATTTATTTGAAACTATTTTGAAAAATATATATATTGAATAAATAAATATATAATTCTGGTTAAAATCCTAGCTTAAAATCTTCCAAAAATCCATATAGGTATGTATGTATGTATGTATGTATGTATGTATGTATGTATGTATGTATGTATATATATATATATATATATATATATATATATATATATATATATATATATATATATATATATATTCTTTCCCTTTTCTCACAAAACTAAAGCAAAGCAATATATATATATATATATATATATATTCTTTCCCTTTCCCTTTTTCTCACAAAACTAAAGCAAAGCAAAGTGAAACAAACTTCAAGCACTACTTCCATAGTTCCATTTGGAGTTGAAATACAATATGCTGGACCCAAAAACTCATTGTTTTCCTCTTGGAAAGCATAAATGTGATATTAGAATTGGTCTACATTTGGTGGGATGCGGTGGCTCAGTGGCTAAGACACTGAGTTTGTCGATCGAAAGGTTGGCAGTTCAGCAGTTCGAATCCCTAGTGCCGCGTAACGGGGTGAGCTCCCATTACTTGTCCCAGCTTCTGCCAACCTAGTAGTTCGAAAGCACGTAAAAAAAAATGCAAGTAGAAAAATAAGGACCACTTTTGGTGGGAAGAGAACAGCGTTCCGTGTGCCTTTGATGTTGAGTCATGCCGGCCACATGACCACGGAGACGTCTCCGGACAGCGCTGGCTCTTCGGCTTTGAAACGGAGATGAGCACCGCCCCCTAGAGTTGGGAATGAGTAGCACATATGTGTGAGGGGAACCTTTACCTTTACCTTACATTTGGAGGTAAGCCTCCAAGCCTGCTTTGATTTGACTTACAAGCACCCATCCTGTGCAAACAGCACCTTTAACTAGATCACTTAGGTCCCAAAGGTGCTTTTTCAGGAGGCAACTGGAGTTTCTTCTTCTTTTTTTTTTCCTTTTATGATGTTTCACTTCTCATCCAAGAAGCTTCTTCAGCTCTGACAGGATAGTGGGGAATGGAAAGATTTATATCCCTTGCAGACAGTTGGTCATTTGCATCCTTTTAGAGGGTCGTTGAAGCACTTAGAGCAGGGGTTGGCAACCTTAAACCCTCAAAGAGCCACAAGGTCCTAACCGGAAGTCCCCCATTCAATTCTGGAGCCGACCGGAAGTCCAGTTCCTCCACCATAGAGTCTCCTCCTAGTGTGGTGTCCTTTTTCTTCTCCCTGTCCTAACCCAAAGCCCAATCAATTGTGGAGCCAACCAGAAAACCCGCCCCTTGCCATAGAGTCTCCTCCTGGTATGCCATGCTTCCCCCCCCCTAACCGGAAGCTCCTCTCAAAACTGTGGTGCCAACCAGTGACAGAGAGCCACAGCAGAGGGATAAAAGAGCCACATGTGGCTCCAGAGCCACGGGTTGCTGATCCCTGGCTTAGAGGTTCCTAAGTGAATTCCCTAACCAGCAGTAAGAGCATTGGCAGATTACTGGGGTATCAATGGCAAGGCAGAGGGC
>NW_027256896.1:6443630-6493630 GCF_029215685.1 Pituophis catenifer annectens | reverse complement strand
TGAATATGTCTTGTAGTGCAGTAATTGTGGCTGAAAAGGATGCTTTGCTGAATGGTAATTTTATATGTAAAAGGTAAAGGTTCCCCTCGCATATATGTGCTAGTTGTTCCTGACTCTAGGGGGCGGTGTTCATCTCTGTTTCAAAACAAAGAGCCAGCGCTGTCCGACGATGTCTCTGTGGTCATGTGGCTGGCATGACTCAATGCCAAAGGCACACAGTTACCTTCCCACCAAAGGTGGTCCCTATTTTTCTACTTGCATTTTTTTACGTGCTTTCAAACTGCTAGGTTGGCAGAAGCTGGGACAAGTAACGGGAGCTCACCCCTTTACACAGCATTCGGGATTCGAACCGCTGAACTGCCGATCGACAAGCTCAGTGTCTTAGCCACTGAGCCACCGCGTCCCTTAATTTTAGATGTATATATGTGTATGTGTATGTATCTCTGTATGTGTGTGTGTATATATATGTGTGTATGTATACACACGCACGCACACACACACACATATACAAATACACACCCGTGTTTTCCTGAAAATAAGACCTTGTCTTATATTTTTTTGAACCCCGAAATAAGTGCTTGGCTTTATTTTCAGGGATGTCTTATTATTTTGGGGTGCATGGAGCAAGATGGGGCTCCTCTTGCCATCTTACCTGATTTCCAGCTCTGTCTCTCTAACTCTAACCAGAGGAAATGGCTGGGACCAGCTGCGCATGTGTTTAAATATTTTCGAGGAGGGCTTATTTTTTTGGGGGGGCTTATTTTAGTGCATGTGCTCAAAAGCCCAATTGGGCTTATTATCAGGGGATGTCTTATTTTCGGGGAAACACGGTAGCAGTAGGACTTAGACTTAAGTGCGCGCACACACACACACACACACACACACACACACATAACGAATTATGTAAAGGTGCGGTGAAAAGGCACCTCCGCTGTGTTATTAATGTTAAGAAATGGCTGCTGCTTTTCCGTGGGGTGTGTTTTTCTAATTAGATGAAAGCTACAGTCTTCCATTTCCATAATCAGCATGGGAACAGAAACTCCGCAAAAAAAAAAAAAAGAAAGAAAGAAAGAAAGAAAGCAAAAGAAATCTGTGTATTTGCCACCGCTTCTCAGTAACATAAAAATGGCTTTTCTTAACATAAAGGCTGTAATTAGAATAAGTCAAACCAGTTGGCAAACGATTAAAGCAAAGACAGAGTAATCTTCCTTCTGTGTATTTTGTCTGGAGCTTGCTTCTTACTACCAAGGTGCAGGTTTGATTCGTGTGGAATGCTTGATGTGACAATTGTAATCTTTCCAAAGGCAAATGAACCTTCCTTCGGAGAGAGCTGCTGAGATCTCTTTCTCTTTATTTTCTTTTTTTTAAAAAAAACATATTGTTCATTGGATGGGAAGGAAAACCTTGATGTGGATTGAGGGCGGGCGGCAACAGCTGTACTGCTGGGGAATTAATTGAATTGAATTGTGATCCTTCATCTGAAATTCTTCGTTTCTGCAATCCAAACGCCGCCGAGTTGATGGAGGCACTTTAGAGGTCCCCGCGGAATAATTTGCCACATGTCACGGCGACAAGTTGTTGCGAGTCTCATTGTGCTTAAAATTATAGTCCTGAGGTAGGGATTTTCTGCGTGTTACTTTCTCTGACATCAGCTATTACAAAGATACAAGCGAATCTTGGCAGGTATAGATTTGAAGAAGAAAAGAGATTATGCAAGGAAATCAGGAGGGTTTAATATTAATTAGGCTCCAAAGGAGGCGGGATATTCATTGGGTGAACCTTTCTTTGTAGGGCTGGTTGCTCCATTCATGGGCATTCCATTGGTATCTAACAGTTTTCTTTCTGCTAGGAACGCCTACGGTTCTGTGAAGATTTTCACTATTTTTCACTTACAACTACCGTGTTTCCCCAAAAATAAGACCCTGACTTATATTTTTTTGAACCCTGAAATAAGCACTTGGCCTTATTGCCATGTGCTCAAAAGCCCGATTGGGTTTATTATCATGGGATGTCTTATTTTGGGGAAAACAGGGTAGATACAGAGATATATGCATACAATCTGAAGTTCTCTGGAGCTCGTATTTTTTTCATAATTTTGTCTTTCTTCTGGAGGAATCCCACATGAGAAGGCAAATGAGTAGGTATCTTGATGGAGTAGCTCACACCCAAGCTTTGGATCCAGGAATGGAGAGAACCCCTCAGACCAGAGGTTTTCACTCAGCCAAGTGAAAAAGAAAGACAAGCGGTGGTGGGATTCAGCCAGTTCGCACCTATTTGGGCGAACCAGTTGTTAACTTTCTAAGAAGTTCGGAGAACTGGTTGTTGGAAAAAAATCTTATTTGGTTTTTTCCCACTTTATAGGGCTAATCCTGTAAAGAAGGCAGGAAGGAAACATTCTGGTGTTGTTTCTAGCCTAATCTTTATTGCCCTGCTTACAGAAACTGCCTCTCTGGTTAACCCTTATTACATTGTAGCAGCTAAAGCGAAGCACCCATCAAAGTGAGTGACATTGAGTTGGCCACGCCCACATGGCCACATGACCACCAAGCCATGCCTACCCAGCTGGTCATTAGGGCAGAGAATCAGTTGTTAAATTATTTGAATCCCACCACTGAAGACAAGTATTGTTTGTTTCAAGTCCAGAAAAACATGATGAGTGGAGTATTTTCAGGAATAAGCAGTGGTGGGTTTCTACTGGTTTGGCCCGGTTTGGGTGAGCACGTAGCAATGATGGTGAGCTGAGAGCGAACCAGTTCTCTCTGACGGTTATGTTGGCCCTCCCGCCCGCCTCTGCATTATACATACCTTATATTTGGTCATTTTTAGCCCAGCTGAAAGGCGCGGCAGAGCGGATTGCCGCGTCTTGGCTATTCGTTATACACTGAGCTTGCGCAAAGCGCAAGTTTGGCGCGCGTGCAAAGTGCGTGCATGATGCGAACCGGTGCTAACACCGGTTGAAGCCCACTACTGTGAATAAGGGCTTATTCATGAACAGAACCCCTTCATGAGGAGAAAGGTTCTTCTGAAGGATAATTGTTAGCACCCACTATATTGATAGGTTCCCTGAACAAGTGATTTTTATAGATCCTTATTTAAGAACAACTAGTTCTAAAAATAATAGACCAAAGTTACTTCCTTGGACTGACCCAATTATGACTTATTTGGTGTGTTGCATCAACCCAACTTTTCTGTTATGAAGACCATCGATTATAGTTAGAGAGATATCCTAACCCAGCTTAAATAAATCAAATAATCCATGGTTTAGTATGACATGTGGATTCAGGCAACCCTTTATTATCAGTTTCTGATCATACAGTGATCGTATAGTGGTACTAGCTTGATCTCGTATCTGGCACTCCCCTTGGTTAGACCTTTCTAACCTGGTCTTTGCTTTTGGACTCCCACTGGGTTCATACGTCATGTTACTAATTGGGTTTGCACAACAAGATAAGTTGTCTATAATCACTTTACAAACTGCAATCATTGAGATCACACAATATGCAAAGTCCAAACTCAAGTAACCACATTATGGCTCAGCATATTGCGTGATCGTAGACATACTGCTCTGACCCAGCTCCCCAAACATGACAAACCCTCTGAAGTTAACTCAAAGATTCCTTTATTAGGAGAGCCAACAGCCCCAGCAAAAAGTTAGCCTCAACGCAGGCTAACAAGTCCGTCTGTCCAAAAGATGAATAGTTGTCTGCCACATCTATTCATTTCTGCCCCTTGTCTTTTTATCCCCAGAGCTAGGATGGGGCTTTGCTAGCAACTGTGGCTCTTCCTTCCCATGGATCGGCCCATGGATTTCCACTGCTCTCCTCTCCTCTGCCTTCTGCACATCCGTGCATCAGGCACTAGACCCAGTTGTTCCTTCTCTTCCTCATCAGCCATCTCCAGTCCTGGGGGCTGTTGACTCTCCATCTGAGGGCTGATGGATGGCCCAGGCTCCGCCCCTCCCTCTCTCCCTCCCTCCCTCCCTCCCTCCCTCCCTCTCTCTCTCTCTCTCTCTCTCTCTCTCTCTGCTTGCTCCATTCCCTTTTCCCCCTGGGAGTTCTCAGGTTGCCTTGATGCTCCCATGCCTCCTCCTCCTCTGATTTGGCTGCTGGAGAGATTGGCAGCTGACAGGCCACAACCCACACAGAATGCAATAATAATTATTAAGTATGATGTTGTACAATACTCTCTCCCTCTCCTTCCCTCCCTCCCCCCCCCCTCTCTCTCTCTCTCTCTCTCTCTCTGCAGTTTAACTGGATTTTTTACATGTGTGAGGCTGTACCTATTTCTTGAATCTAATGCATATTGTTGATTATTGCTTTTATTCTGATCCTGCTGTGAATTACTGGCCAGTAATTGGGTTGTGTATCCAACAGTCTTCCTAGACAATCACATCTGCTTATGCTTAGTCATCAGATTGATGCCCTGCCCCTTCTGTGGCATGAATGCATTTAGTCATAGCAAATGTAATTGTCCCTAATGGATTGCTTTACCGAATTTTAAAGCATCCCATTAAAACTTCTGTAATGTGCTACAGCAGGATTTTGAGAGGGTTTCTGTGTGTCATCTTTATTTTCCCTTTACCATTCGCATCCAGAGATGTCAGTAATTGAATAGCTGTGGCCCTCATGGGCCACACCTTCCCTCAGTCTTAACCCAGAGCCAACGCAGCCTAGCAAAGTGTGAAGTGCTATCAATATCCAACTGATCCATTTTTCCATTCTTCCCCAGCTCTTGATGCCTATCTAGAAATAAGGGAAGTGGGAGAATGGGACTGTGTGAGAGAAAGCCATTTGGACTATGGAAAACCCCTTCTTGTTAAGAATCCTTAACAAGATTGCTGGAAGTGAAACTTTTGTTGTAGGAGATAACCAAACTGAGCCCAAGGGTGGGGTCAAATGCATCATCAGTTTGGAATCCTTATGCCTCCACTAAGTCCACCCTCCATGAATTCCATTGACTCTTACCATTCACCTTCACTGTTAGTAATTCAGGTTCTTGTACAGTATATAAGTAGCATGAGATAAACTTGTTGTATTTTGAACTCATATCCTGACTCCTTACTTCTAGCATCTGACATGTAAATCCCTACCAATTAACGAGATTGTCCATGAAGTACACTCTCTCCCTCCCTTCCTCCCTCCCTCTCTCTCTCCCTCTCTCTCCCCTCTTTCTCTCTCTCCCTCTCTCCAGCTAGCTAGTTAGCTTTATGCTACCTATCTCCCCTACAAAGTGATTCTGGCCGGCTTAAGGTTTATGGCAGGGGTGAAATCTACTTACCTTCCTTACCGGTTCAGAAGTGCATATGTGCACGTCACGTGTGCGCGCAGACCTTCTGCACATGCACATTACATATTACATAATGTGTAAAAAACACATTACTTCCTGGTTAAAACCAGGAGGTAATGACACCCAGGTAGGTGGGCAGAGTTTTGCTCCACCTTCGCTACTGGATCGTCGAACCACCGGCCAAGATCGCTACCAGACCAGGCGATCTGGTCTGATCTGGGAGCACTTCATTCCTGGTTTATGGCTTGTTTTTATAGCATGCTGAATAAGTCACAATTGAGTACGTCTTTGTGTATCCCTGTTAAACCAAGAAAATGGTTTTTTGACAATCCAGAATGGTTGGGTTCCAGCAAGATCCAAACTATATTATGATATCATGTATGATCCAGGTTTGGACTCGTGGGGTGAATTCTATGAACTTTTAAGGAACATCAGACCCCAGAACTGCAGACTGAGCACTGATTTCCTACTAGGGAAGTACAAAGACTTCTGGATGTGAGCAGGTCCCTTAAATCACAAAACTAGATGGGCCTCCTGAGTCCTTCTTGAAGTCCTCTCCAAGTTGACTTTGCATGAGTACGCATCGCTCGGCCTTGATGGTAGTCCCAGCAGAAAGGTTGTCTTTTCTGTCTTCCCACTTCACTCTCCGCGATGTTCCTGTGGCATATTTACCGTCACAAATAGAATTCCTTTAATTCTTATGAAGAAACAATTAGTCTACCCCATGGCCCCTGCACCTCTTAACAGAGAAGAGAAGAGAAGAGAAGAGAAGAGAAGAGAAGAGAAGAGAAGAGAAGAGAAGAGAAGAGAAGAGAAGAGAAGAGAAGAGAAGGAAATTAAGAAAGAATAGAAGAATGGAATGGAATGGAATGGATATGGATATGGATATGGATATGGATATGGATATGGATATGGATATGGATATGGATATGGAATAGAATAGAATAGAATAGAATAGAATAGAATAGAATAGAATAGAGGAGAGGAGAGGAGAGGAGAGGAGAGGAGAGGAGAGAAGAAAAGAGAAGAAAAGAAAAGAAAAGAAAAGAGAAGAGAAGAGAAGAGAAGAGAAGAGAAGAGAAGAGAAGAAAAGAGAAGAAAAAAGAAAAAAGAAAAAAAGAAAAAAAGAAAAAAAGAAAAAAAGAAAAGAAAAGAAAAGAAAAGAAAAGAAAAGAATAGAATAGAATAGAATAGAATAGAATAGAATAGAATAGAATAGAATAGAATAGAATTATTTATTGGCCAAGTGTGATTGACACACAAGGATTTTGTCTTTGGTGCATACACTCAGTGTACATAAAAGAAAAGATACGTTCCATGGATAATTTATTTATTTATTTTATTTATTTATTTAATTTTTATACTGCCCTTCTCCCATAGGACTCAGGGCAGTGAACAGTCAGAATAACATACATATAATGTGAAATAAAAATAATTTAAAATAATTAAACCAATTTGGCTCATCAATTAAGATCCTCAGCGTAGAATTTAGATAAACTGAAAATTTATGCCAGTCCGGCTTAGTGAAATAGAAAGGTCTTCAAGGCACGATGGAAAGTACGGAGATCTGGGATCATTCGTATCCCTGGGGCTATCCTGTTCCATAGGGCAGGTGCCCCCACAGAGAAGGCTCTCCTCCTGGGAACCACCAGCCAACATTGCTTTACTGACGGTACCCTGAGGAGGCCCACTCTGTGGGAGCGTACTGGTTGGTGGGAGGTTATCGGTTGCAGAAGGTGGTCTCGTAGGTACCCAGGTCCTAAGCCATGGAGCACTTTAAAGGTAAAAACCAACACCTTGAAGCGCACTCGGAAGACTACCGGGAGCCAGTGCAGCTCGCGTAGGAGAGGTGTTACATGTGAGCGCCATGTCACTCCCATAATCACCCACGTGGCTGCATTCTGGACCAGTTGGAGCCTCCGGGTGCACTTCAAGGGTAGCCCCATGTAGAGAGCATTACAGTAGTCCAGTCAGGAAGTGACGAGGGCATGAGTGACTGTGCGTAAGGAGTCCCGATCTAGAAAGGGGCGCAACTGGCGAATCAGGCAAACCTGATAGAAAGCTCCCCTGGCCATGGCCGTCATGTGCTCTTCTAAAGACAGCCGCGTGTCCAGGAGGACACCCAAGTTGTGAGCCTTCTCTTTGGGGGCCAATGACTCGCCCCCAATAGTCAACAATGGTATCAGCTGGCTATATCGGGACGCTGGCAGCCACAGCCACTAGGTCTTGGAAGGATTGAGTCGGAGCCTATTTCTCCCCATCCAGATCCGCACGGCTTCGAGGCACCGGGACAAGACCTTCCTTTATAATAACCGCCACCCCTCCACCCCTACCCTGTGCCCTTGGCTGATGGAATGCACGGAAACCTGGTGGGCACATCTCTACGAGGGGGACCCCCCCCCCTTCATGGCCCAACCAGGTCTCTGTAATACCCGCCAGGTCCGCTTTCCCCCCCTGAATTAGATGTTGGATTTGATTTCTAATAGGCTTTATTTGGCATGCATATGGAAGAGTCTAATGCTATATATATATATTTTAATGTTTTCGGAAGAGGAAGAGGAAGAATTTAAATAACACTCCAAAATACCTCCTTTTAAAAAAACATCAGGGTGGTGGAGATATAAGTGGGGAGGTAGCATTAAGAAAAGCCGGTTCGGTTATATTTGCAACATTTTGGTTTACAATGTTAGCATGTTAAGCTTCACTCCTGATAAGATTTAATTAGAATTAAAGCTGCCATTTGCATACTTAATGTTACTCCATTGTTTTCCTTTATGACTTATATTTTATGTTCCTACATTCTTCATAAATGATCTATGTTCTGGATATTTGCTTAAACACTGCTTTGTGGCAAGGCGATTAGAAGTTTCAGAGTTGTTTTTCTTCAAACAAGTACAAACGAAAACAGAGTGCGTTCTTCATATTACGAATAAGTGTTAGCTTTATGTTGTTTAAATTAAATGTCCTTATTGGTTAACTTGCTTCTCTGGGTGTGGGTCTACATATATAGTGGTGGAACAAGTAGATCAGTTCATATAATGTAAGTGTAAGCGTTTTGAATAATGCATCCGCCAAAATCGTTCTCACAGGGAGGGACTACTCAGGGTACCGTCAGTCAAATTATGTCGACTGGCGACTCCCAGGGGGAGGGCCTTCTCTGTGGGGGCTCCAACCCTTTGGAATGAACTACCCCCGGAGATACGGAATATCCCTGATCTCCGTGCTTTCCGCCGTGCCCTCAAGACCCTGATGTTCCAACAGGCAGGGCTAAACATACAAACATGCAAATGATTTTTTAAATGTTATCTAATTCTGGGTTTTATTTAATTGACCAAACTAAGTAACAATTTTAATTAGCAATTTTATGATGTTTGTGTGTCTATATTTTTCTTGACTGTACACCGCCTTGAGTCCTACGGGAGAAAGGCGGTATAGAAATATAATAAATAAATAAATAAATAAATAAATAAAAGCAGAACTCCAAGGCAGTGTTGTGATCCGCCAGCAGCCTGTAGAGCTGGCAGCAGAGTCGGACAGTGAGGAGTCTGGGGAGGAACATGGGCCAGTCCTGGAGTCTGGGGAAGACTCGGATGAGGACTCTGTGTCGGAGGCAGAGAAAGGGCCACCTGGGAGGTATGTGCTGCCTCCGGAGCCTCCAGAGTCAGACCTCAGCGAGGCAGAGGAACAGGGGGAGCTTGTTCCTAGTGTGTGCATGCACAGAGCTACCAGAAGGCAAGAGCAGCTAAAACAAAAGGGATGACTCGGGATTAGGGCTGGGAGAAGATTGGCCCCTCCCATAAGACTTAAAAGAGGAGCAAAGGCACGTGAGCCTTTGCAGGAAGCAACATTGTTAATTCTGTGCAGTTTAATGTCTGAAGCTCTGTTTGATTCTGGACTCCATGTGGCATTGCCAATTAGGTCTTTGGCAGCGTGACAAGGGAAATAAAAGTGGGTGATTATCCCGAAGGACTTCTCCCGAAGGACTCTTTACAACTATTTGGGATTCATCTGTGAATGAACAGAATTCACAGCTGTTGCAATAAAAGCGGTTTTTGGGACTACTCATGTGTTTTAATGACTCAGGAAGCCTAGGTCAGAACAGGCAGGTAGATTCCTCAAAGAACATGTTTATTGGATACATCATATCTGCATAGCTCTGAAAGTCCCCGTGGTTTTAGCCTAATTAAAAGAGTAAATGTTTCCCACCCCAGATGTCACCGGTCACATTGTCCAATGAAAGTAGCTGGCAGGCTGCTTAGTCACTTCTTCAACTGCCACCTGTTGGGATGACCTTGATTCCCACAAGAAAACTTTTTTGTTTTGACTGTTAACCAGTCTATCTATTTTCCCCCTCCCTTCCCCCTTCAGAGTTCGTGGCAACTATGAGGCAGCAAAAGATTGCTTCAGCCAGGTTCGTTTCAGAGTTGAGAGTAAGACTTTGTATTTCTCTGCCCTTAGAATCTTGAGATAGTGTTAACTTCCAGTTAAAATTTATTTTGCTTTATTTGAATTCTCTTGGCAGAATAAGTACTGAGAAATTGGAAGAGGCTATACTAATAAAGTTAAATGAGAGGGAAGCCAATTAAAAGTGTATCTATCACAAAAACCATCCTTTAACATCACATTATTGTCATGGTTCCAGGTAACATCCCCAACGAAATAAATCTCTGAGGCTTGAGTTTCCTCAAAGTTCCATTTTATTAGAGATGTCATATTGGTACATCTGGGAAAACCCGAATCTGAAAGCTTCCAGGTTTTCCTCACCCAAAGAAAAGTTCAAGTCCCTGCCCAGCACCCACATGTCCATCACATGGCCCAATCAAAGCACTGTCCCAACTGGAGATGCCTCCCAATTCCAGCCCTCCAGCTGCAGGACAAGATGTCCTTGTCTCTCTGAGAAAGGAATGTTATTTTGACTATATATCACCCATGCTCCATACAATCCCCCCTCCCAGTTTCCCACAGTAGTAAATGTGGCAGGTCTGAAGGCTTAATGCAAAAGATGGCTTCCAGGTCTGACAATTATATGATGAACGATTGAGGGATCTAGGTATGTCTAGTCTAAGGAAGAGAAGGATCAGGGACGATATGATAACAGTCTTCCAGTACTTGAGAGGTTATCACAGAGAAGAGGGGGTCATCTTATTCTACAAAGTACCTGAGGGCAGGACAAGAAGTAATAGAGTAGAATAGAATTTTTTATTGGCCAAGTGTGATTGGACACAAAAGGACTTTGTCTTTGGTACATATGCTCTCAGTGTACATAAAAAGAAAAGATAAGTTCATCAAGAATCACAAGGTACAACACTTAATGATAGTCATAGGGTACAAATAGGCAATCAGGAAACAATATAAATATAAATCGTAAGGATACAAGCAAGGAAGTTACAGTCATACAGTCATAAGTGGGAGGAGATGGGTGATAGGAACGATGAGAAGATTAATAGTGCAGATTTAGTAAATAGTTTGACAGTGTTGAGGGAATTATTTGTTTAGCAAAGTGATGGCACTCGGGAAAAAACTGTCCTTGTGTCTAGTTGTTCTGGTGTGCAGTGCTCTATAGCGTCGTTTTGAGGGTAGGAGCTGAAACAGTTTATGTCCAGGATGCGAGGGGTCTGTAGATATTTTCACAGCCCTCTTTTTGACTCCTGCAGTATACAGGTTCTTAATGGAAGGCAGGTTGGTAGCAATTGTTTTTTCTGCAGTTCTAATGAGTGGAAGATCATCAAAGAGACAGCTAACCTAAAATTAAGGAGTAATTTCCTGACAGCAAGAACAATTAGTCAGTGGAAAGGTTTGGCTATGAAAGTTATGGGTGTTCCATCACTGGGGGTTTTCAAGGAGAGACTGGGACAGCCATAATATAGGACAGTTGTGCGGAAACATCGTGCTCGTCGGGACCGCGCTCTGGAAAAGCTGAACTTCCGGGTTCTAGCATGCATGCATGCCCGACGATCAGCTGGCTGGTGCACATGCATAGGCCGGTTTTTGGCACTGTTGCGTGTGCGAAGGGATTGTGCTCCAGAAAAGCCGAACTTCCAGGTTCTGGCATGCATGCGCACCCGACAATCTGTGGCCGGCACACATGTGCACACCGGTTTTCTGCACTGCCACGTGCGTGAAGGGCAGCTGATCATCGCTCGTGCATGCGCACCAGAAACCCAGAAGACAAACAGGCAAGGCCGGGCATGCCGGATGACATGGCTTCGTGTTTCACTTTGGGCACGCGTGCCATAGGTTCTCCATCACGGATATAGGATAATAATATATAGCATATATAATATATAGCAAGAGATTGGCTGGAAGGCCTCCAAGGTCTCTTCCATCCCTCTTTTTTATGCTTATTTATGTTCCATTTTGAAGAATGCCTCTGGATCTCATATTTGGCCTCATATATTTTTTTCTAAAATAAAAATGGTGGGTGTCTCCAATCCACTTTGGGGGGGCAACAGAAATGTGTGCAGCAACCGTATCCGTTTCATGATGATTGATCATGGGTGTCATTTTATGAACAGGCAAACTTTGTATGGAGAGCATTGTTTAAAAATAAATTAAAAAATCCAAAGCTGGTTTCAAATTCCAAATATGTGCATTGGCTCAAAATATTTTCTCCCCCTCCAAAAAGGGAAAGTGTATGAGTTGACCTTGAATCTTGGGCACAATCAGAAGTTCTCTTGGAGAAAGTATGGAAAGGGTATGCCACTGCCATTTTGCAACAGGTTCCTTTTCAGTTTAGTCTACAACCCTGGATTCCTCTGTAAGCTAACAGCTCTGACATTACTTAGCTTTTTGAGACCAAGTCAAGATTGGCTAGATGTTTCCACCTAGGGGCTTTCCTTATCTGAGAAGGCTACATGTTCCATAGACGTGCATTTCTATTCTCCCCAGTTCTATAGTTGCTGTCCTGACCCAGCTCCCCAAACATGACAAACCCTCTGAAGATTCCATTAATAAGGAGTACAGCAGCCCCAACTAACAAGCCCATCCAGCCGGAAGATGAATAATTGTCTGCCACATCTATTCATCTCCATCCCCTGCCTTTTATCCCCAGAGATAGGGTGGGGCTTCGCTAGCAGCAGTGGCTGTTCCTTCCCAAGGACCAGCCCATAGATTTCCACTGCTCTCCTCTCCTCTGCCTTCTGCGCATCCACACATCAGGCACTAGACCCAGCTGTTCCTCCTCTTCCTCATCAGCCACCTCCAGACCTGGGGGCTGTTGACTCTCCATTTGAGGGCTGACGGACGGCCTCTGTCTCTCTTTCTCAACCAGCTCCATTCCCTCTCTCCCCTTGGAGCTCTCAGGTTGCTTGAGGCTGATCCTGACTCCCACGCTGCTTCCTCCTGCTCCTCTTGAGTCGGGCTGCTGGAGGGGCCGACAGGCCACAACTGTTGGAATTGTGTGACGGAGAATGCAAAATTAAGGACTAGAATTCATCTGGGGCCATATTACTCCTCCCAGGTTCTTCCCTCACTCCAAAAGTGAGACCAAGAAACCAGTATGACAGTTTCGGTGTGAATCCACAGACGCCGTGTTTACAAAAGCTCAGATTTCCTCAAACATCTCTCCCGTAAGCAGCAGCTTGATAGGTGGGATATCAGCAGGAGGAATGTTTTCATGGCAAAGTGATAACTGCTTTCGCTTACAGATCAAGACAGTATTTTAAGTCGGAGCTGCAGGAGCTTCCACACTACTTAACAATCCCATTCATATCATGCATGGTGTAGTTGAAAAACCCAAGGATACATTTCATCCCATTGTGTTCTCCTACGAGAGGTCAAGCATATCTGTATCGAAAGTGGGTTTTTTTTTTTTCATTTGAATAGCCTTCTACGACCCGTGATTTAATAAGGGTCTTGTGAATAGGGGCTTTCCCCCTTCCTCCCCCCCCTTTTTTTTAAAAAAAAAATAAAATAAAACTGAAATAAGGATTAGCCTGGGAACCCACTGAGGCATCCTCTCTAATCTCCTCCTCTCTTTGAGGGCCAAATCATCACAGGTTTCCTGACGTGAAAATGACATTAGAGTTGACAGACATAAGGACTTACATTTTGTCAAATCCTGTGCTGTGTCTCTAAATTGCAGGGAGGGAGGGAGTCGGGGGCGGGGGGCAATCCAGAGGCTTCCATCTTTTTCAATTGCAATAGAAGACGGCCCCTTGCGACAGACAAGCCCCCCCACACGAAAGGTGTAAGGGAAAAGTGAATAAAGATGAGCTCAGGCTCACAAACTGCTTTCGCTCCAGGGTTGGTTTTAATGAGCTATTCCCTAATGACTTGTCCCTGCAACTAGCTTTAGGCCTAAACAGATGAGGCAGGGGTCCTGCTAAATTTTTGATGGGGTTTGCTTGGGTTTTTATGAGCGAGCGAGTACAGGGTTATGCCATGAATCTTTTACGAGCGCTCGACTGTTGTTCGACTTGTCAACAAGGTTTTGTAAGACCTGATTTCTACTCGGAAGAGGCTGCCATGTCGTTGTAAGTGGGACTGACAAAAGGTAGCCATGAGGAGAAGAAGGAGACTTCCACCGTGGAGGGATTTTATTCTTTTAGGAACAGGGAGACAAAGGCATCCTCGGACGACTTTTGTGTAATGATTACACAAAATCAAGCTAGAGATGCAATCAACGCTATCAATGGATGGGTTTTTCCCCCCTCAAAATAACATGCACACAAATGCAAATACATATTTTTTTTTCTCCCCCAGAACTATTACACGGGTGTTCTCCCAGGTGGAGTTAAAATAATAGAATTAACAATTTTAGAAAACATGTTTTTTTTTAAAAAAAATATTCCTGATCCTATGAAAAAGATATGGTAAATTCGTGTCTGGGATAGCAAGTTAACATGTTTTTTTTATATATAAAAAGTTTTTTTTTTTTTTTTTTTAAACAAACAAACATATAATACATCAGTCCTTCTGTGTGTCATCTCAGTGTTTCTTCGGTGACTTCTTCTTCTTTTTGTTACTCCTCCTCTTGTTATTTCTTCCTTAATAAATCCCATTTCTCTATTTCAATATTTTCCCCAAAATACATATACAGTATTCAATGTAACTTTCTCCTGTTTGCTTATCAAATTCTTTATCTATATCTCTTTTCTATCCAATCATAAAATTTCCCCCATATCTTAAAATATTCTGTATCCTCTTTCTCTTTAATCATTAAAGTTAATCTATTCATCTCTGTGCAGTTCAAATTTTTTCTAATTACTTCCCCTTCTAAAGGGATTTTCTCTGCTTTCCATCTTTGTGCAAATACTATTCTTGCTGCAGTTAGTATATGTATAATCAAATATACATTTTCTTTAATAACTTTCTCTGGTAGGATACCCAGTAGGAACAACTCAGGTTTTAAATCAATATGTTGTTGAGTCATTTCTTCTATTATTCTATATTCTTCTTCCATATTTTAATTCTGCTCCAATAATCTTTAGCTTTTGGACAAGTCCACCACATATGATAATAAGATCCTGGTATTTGGTGGCATTTCCAACATTTAGCTGATTTGTCTTTAAACATTTTTGCCAATTTGTCAGAAGGCATATGCCATCTGTAAAACATTTTATATTGATTCTCTTTATAGGCAGTCGACATTGTTAGTTGATAGTTCCTTTCCCATAACTGTTGCCATCTATCAAGCTCAATTGAGTAGCCACAATTTTTTGCCCATGCAATCATTGTTTCTTTTATTTGCTGTTCTTCTAATTCAATACTAAGCAAAAAGTTACATGTTTTTTTTAATTATTTTGTCCTCTGATAAGTATCCTATCCAGATCTGTCATTTCTAAATAGAAACCATATGAGTTAACATGTTGTGTAGGTTGAAGAAATATATAGGTATTCCTCGGCGTATGACCACAATTGAGCCCAAAATTTCTGTTGCTAAGTGTGACATTTGTTCAATGAATTCCCCCCTCCCCCATTTTATGACTTTTCTTGCCACATTTGTTAAGTGAACCACTGCAATTATGCACTATGTTACTCTTGTTTCAGGACACACTTTTCTGATCGGGGTGGGGGTGGGGCTGTCAGGTCTGGAAGCCATTTTTTTTCCATTGGATTTTCAGGCCTACCACATTTACTACTGTGGGAAACTGGCAGGAGGGATTGTATGGAGCCAGGGTGATATGTAGTCAAAATAACATTCTTTTCTCAGAGAGTCAAAGTCATCTTGCCCTGCACCTGGACGGCTGGAACTGGTAGGCATCTCCAATTGGGACGGTGCTTGGATTGGACCATGTGATGGGCATGTGGGTGTTGGGCAGGGACTTGGACTTTCCTTTGGGTGGAGAAACCCACCCAATTAGTAACACAGTTGTTAAGTGAATCTGGCTTTCCCATTGACTCTGTTCATCAGAAGGTGAACCACTTCACAAATGTCCAAATTTTGTTCACGTGACCATGGGGATGCTGCAACAGTCATAAGTATGAAAAGCGGTCATAAGTCACTGTTTTTTTAGTGCTGTTGTAACTTTGAATGGCCACTAAATGAACTGTTATGAGTCAAGGAAAATCTGTATATCAGATATACACAGTGTTGTGGTCCCCCAGCAGCCTGGGGAGCTGGCAGCGGAGTCGGACAGCAATGAGGCTGAGGAAGAACATGGGCCAGTCCTGGAGGCTGGGGAAGGCCCAGATGAGGGCTCTGCATCGGAGGCAGAGATGGGGCCAGGGCCATCGGGGAGTGAAGTGCGGACTCCAGAGCCTCCAGAGGCTGATAGGAGTGAGGCAGAGGAACAGGAGGAGCCTGTTCCTAATGCACGCATGAGAAGAGCTGCCAGAAGGCAAGAGCAGCTCAAGCAAAAAGGACAACTCGGGATTAGGGCCAAGAGATGATTGGCCCCTCCCATACGGCTTAAAACAGACCAGCAACGGCATTTGGGCTTTGCCGGAAAACAATGTTGGTAGCTTCATCTTCTCCTTCATCTATGTCTTGTATTTATTTTTGTATCTGTGACTTCTGAACATTTACCAAGAAAGGCCTTTGGCAGTTTGCCTAATTGGACCAAGGTTTGCAATAGGACTGAGGAATTTGTGTTGGGAGGAATTTGCTTTTATTTAGTTGAACAACACTGGGAATGAAGTAATTCTCAGCTGTTCAAATAAATCAGTTTTTTTCACTGACTGATTTTCCTACTACTTACTTGGGCCTGGGTCACAACACACAGTGTTGCTAATCAGATTAGTGTGATAATTATTAAGCTTCAAATATAGGCAGCTTCCAGTTTGTTGTACTGCGGTTCCTAGCCTCAGAAATTCCCTATAAACATTTATCATTTATTTGATATGTACATTAGAGTTAGATGGGTCGAAAACCACTGGATTCCTAGTTTAACAGATTAACAGAGTGGTCATCTGGTCCAACTCCCCCCACCACCAAAAACAGGAGACCCTATACCATTTCTGGCAGATGATAGTCCAGTCTTTTCTTGAAAGCTTCCGGTGATGAAGCTCCCACAACTTCTGAAGGCAACTTCTGTTCCATGGGTTGATTGTTCTCACTGTCAGAAAATTTCTCCTTATTTCCAGGTTGAATCTCTCCTTGGTCAGTTTCCATCCATTGTTCCTTGTCTGGCCTTCAGGTGCCTTGGAAAATAACTTGACCCCCTCCCCTCTTTGGCAGCCCCTCAAATATTGGAAGACTGCTATCATGTCTCCTCTGGTCCTTCTCTTCAGTAGACTAGCCATGCCCAGTTCCTGCAACCATTCATTGTGTGTTTTTTTTTTTAAAGATTTTTTTTTAACTCTTGCCAGTGGGCCAGAGTCTTTACAGAGAGCTAATCACAGTATGGTTTATTGCAATGTTTCTCAACCTTGGTAGGTTTAAGATGCATGGATTTCAACTCCCAGTATTCTTCACCCTGGCTGGGGAATTCTGGGAATTGAAATCCACCCATCTTAAAGTTGCCAAGGTTGAGAGACACTGGTTGCCAGCAAGGTGCAAATCCAGTCCATGTGAATATTCGAGAAACTTCTCTAAAAGAAGACCCGTTAGGTAAAATTGCATACAAGAGGCTTACTCTGGAGGACGGTACCCTTGGAAGCAGTGGTGAAATCCAACTTTTTTTTACTACTGGTTCTGTGGGCATGGCTTGGTGGGTGTGGTGTGGCTTGGTGGACGTGGCTTAGTGGGCGGAGAAGCGGCAGGATACTGCAAAATCCCCATTCCCTCCCACTCTGGGGCCAGGCAGAGATGCTATTTGCCAGTTCTCGAAACTGCTCAAAATTTCTGCTACTGGTTCTCCAGAACCTGTCAGAACCTGCTGGATTTCACCCCTGCTTGGAAGATCCATGTGAAATTACTGTAGTGTCTCTTGGATGAAATAATAAGAAATAAAATCTGCAGGCTTAGAGTGACAGAAAACTGAAACGGAGTTTTTTTGCACACTCCTATCCTTAAATCCCAGAAATATAATGATTGAATGAAGTGCCTTCTTCCAATCCTAGCATCAGAAACAGATGGGAAAATACTTCAGTTCTTTTAACGCGAGCGGGTCAGGGCAGGATTTTGGGGTGACCATATTTGTGTGACTGGAGATAGTTCCATGGTTCCAAATGATGGGAATGCCACTGGTAGGAACCAGTGCCACTGGCCTATGCCACTCTCATAATAGGGCATAGTTCATATTAGGGTTATAGGAATGAGTCTACTCTAATGAAAAGAAGAACTGGGGAGAGAGGACATGATAGCACTGTTCCAATATATAGATCAAGAAGATTAAAACACACACACACACACAAAGATCACAGAATGATCAAGACTAACTCACAATTATTCAGCATTCTAGCTCTTACAGATGGGCTGATCCAATCACTTGTCCAATGTCAAACTCTTCGAGGCCAACAAGAAAGTCATGGGGAACAAATCAAGATCACGTGAAATTCTAACACTACTTTACAAAGCCTTAGTAAGAACACACTTGGAATATTGCATCCAGTTTTGGTCACCACAATATAAAAACAAAACAAAACATGTTCCGACTCTGGAAAGAGTGCAGAGAAGAGCAAGAAGAATGATTAAGGGACTAAAGAAGGGGTGAAATCCAGCAGGTTCTGATAGGTTCTAGAGAACCAGTAGCGGAAATTTTGAGTAGTTCGGAAAACTGGCAAATATCTCCTCTGGCTGGTCCCAGAGTGGGGTGGGAATGGGGATTTTGCAGTATCCTTCCCCTGCCACACCAAGCCATGCCCACAGAACTGGTAGGGAAGAATTTTGAATTTCACCCCTGGACTAAAGGATAAAACATACGAAGAATGGTTGCAGGAATTGGGTATGGCTAGTCTAGTGAAAAGGAGGACTAGGAGGGACATGATAGCAGTCTTCCAGTATTTGAGGGGCTCCTACAAAGACGAGGGGGTCAAACTATTTTCCAAGGAGCCAAAAGGCAAGGCAAGAAACAATGGTTGGAAATTAACCAAGGAGAGAACCAACCTAGGATTAAGGAGAAATTTCCTAACAGTGAGAACAATCAACCAGTGGAACAGAAGTTGCCTCCAGAAGTTGTGGGAGCTCCATCAGTGAAGACTTTCAAAAAGAGACCGGACAACCACTTGTTTGTAATGATATAGGGTCTCTTGCTTCAGCAGGGGATTGGACTAGATGACCTCCGAGGTCCCTTCCAACTCTATTATTCTATGTTCTATGTATAGCATGCAAATTGCACAGTTTGATAAAAGCTGTGCTTTTTATTCTCCTCTCCGAAAAAACTTCGAAGTCGGAGCCCGTAGCCGTTCAGGTTGCTCTTAAATTAATATGGAGGGGGTCTATTCACTGCATCCCACAAATTCAATCTCTCTGCTGGGATTAACACTGAAAGGGGTCTGGTTCAGGCGAAAATCCCACTCCTCCTTTTTATACACGTCATTGTTCCTTTAATTACATAGATTGTCTTTCCGGCTTATAAATTCCCCCCAAGTTTGCGGTCTGAGAAAAAAATAAAATGCACGTTCAGCGGTCTGGAATGCATTTTCGGGAAACTGCCCGTGTGCACATTTAACAAATTTAATAAGCCTTCGCTGCTTCAGTTGCTTCCTATAGGTTTTTGCATCCCGTCCTGACATCCGCCCACTGGACTGGAAATCTGGTGTTGAACAGAGGGAAGCAAAATCAATGGCTTCTCTGCCTCCCCCCCCCCCCAGGGTGGCCAGGTCCCTCTCATTCACAAGAACAGACATTTGTGTAACATGGGTGTCCATGCATTCGTATATCACTCCTTCTTCACCGGTTGAAGCAATTGTGGAATAGGCAAGAGGAAAAAGAAAAAAAATCAGGGTGCCAATAACTGCCAGTCATTTTCCTTTTTTTGCTTTTTAATCCCATTTCATACCCCAACGAAATTTCTAATTCCCTGTGTTTTTTTTTTAAAGCGGTCACAGCCATGCTGCTTCCATCCTTATCTCACACGTGCTTTAAAAGCGTTAAATTAATTAAGTGCCCAAGGAGGATTTCCCTCCCCCCGCCATCCCCATCAAAAAAAAAGGAACAGCCTATGTATATGCACTGGTTAGTTTTTGGAAGGCGACGTAATAAAGTCTTGCTTTTGTTCAAAGCAACATCATTTGCTTTGAATCATTTTCCTTTTCATCCCTGGGAAGTTTAACATTAATTAACATCCCCCCCACCCCCGCTTAAAGAGGTAGGATGATGTTATGTATTATTTAAAGTGCCAGCTGGTTTGAACGATTGTCAAATCAGATCTGATAGGAAATGAGATGGGCGAGCTGTTTTCCTTTTTTTTTTCCTTTTTTTCTTTTTTTTTAAATTTGATTTATATGCCGCCCTTCTCCAGAGACTCAGGGCGGCTTACAATGCACTAAGCAATAGCCTTCATACTTTTGTATATTTTTATACAAAGTCAGCTTATTGCCCCCACAAACTGGGTCCTCATTTCACCTACCTTAGAAAGGATGGAAGGCTGAGTCAACCTTGAGCCTGGTGAGATTTGAACTTGCAGTAATTGCAAGCAGTTGATGTTAATAACTGTTAATAACAGTGCTTTAGTCTGCAGCGCCACCAGTCTCTTTAATACAGAGTCCGGTTAGTTTCAATATTTGGGAGTAATTGTGACTTCTTAACCAGAAAGAAGGGACACGGTGGCTCAGTGGTTAAGACTCTGAGCTTGTCGATCGAAAGGTCAGCAGTTCAGTGGTTTGAATCCCTAGTGTCGCGTAACGGGGTGAGCTCCCGTTACTTGTCCCAGCTTCTGCCGACCTAGCAGTTCGAAATCACGTCAAAAATACAAGTAGAAAAATAGGGACCACCTTTGGTGGGAAGATAACAGTGTTCCGTGCACCTTTGGCGTTGAGTCATGCTGGCCACATGACCATGGAGATGTCTTCAGACAGCTCTGGCTCTTCGGCTTTGAAACGGAGATGAGCACCGCCCCCTAGAGTCGGGAATGACTAGCACATTACCTTTAACCAGAAAGAATCTGTGTGCTTGAGAATGCTGGTAAAAGATGCAAAAGGAGTAAAAGAAAAACAATTAAAACATTAGCAGGGTTTATCTACCATGCTAAGCCGTGGTTTAAGGAATTATTAACCATTATTAAATAAGCCATGGTGGTCTGGATCACACACAATCCTAAACATCACAATTGCACTTTTAAAAGCCCAAATGGTTCATGGGTTCATGGTTTGTGGGAAAACTAAACTCAACAAATCAGATTAATATGGCTGAATGAAAAATAAGTCAATATATTTAATGTGACAGGCTTCATTTATGGAACCAAGGGCCACATTATGGGATGATGAAGAAGGGCATTGCTTGATAAAGTCATGGTGTAATTGGACATTTTGTGATCCAGAGAGATTTAGAGCAGCAATTTGGTTCGGAGAATACTCAAGAAGACTTTCAGAAAGCTGAGATCATATTAAGAATCAGACCGCAGAAAACCAGGAACATCTCAAGTCAACTCTTCCATTCCTATGGTGTTGAAATGCAAGTCAATCTGGAACCTATAAATAGGTTATTTTTTAACAGAATATTCCCAGCCTCCAGAAATAAGAGTAATACTCTCTTGGATATAGATGGTGGTACATCAAAAATGAAGCTATACTGCGTAAAGTCACTGACAATTGTAATCCCCTCATAGATTTGTCTAAGCTTTTTTCCAAGGTGCCTACATCAATGCCTTTCACTGTTTCTTGTGGTTGTCCTTTCCACCAATAAGCAGTAAGGTGAATGAAGAACTATTTCCTTTGATCTCTCTTCAGTCTTTTTCTGCTGAGCTTCTTGAGATAACTCTTGGCTTTATGAGATGTTAATCATTTTTTGTCTACACTGTCTACACGCCTATAAACATGTTTGAGGTTTCTCCTGTTGGTTGCCTTTTAGGTGAAAGATCAAGGTTCATTCTTGACAGCTAACTTTACTAAAAGTCTGTAACTTATACTAACCCTGGACTTTGGTTATTTTCACACATCATACTAAGCAATCAAAGGTTTCATTTGATGAATGGATGGATAAACCTCCATGGATAAACTTCCAGCCATAGAAGTTTAGAATATGGTGTTTTATGGTTAGCATATTGTTTATAATCAAATACCTTGGTAAAGTTATACATTGCATTTCTAGAGCTGTAGTTTATTCGACCTTCTTCCATGATGAATTCTCACTTCATGGATGCAGTTAAATCTGCTAAAGAACCGAGCAGATTTTAAATTGCACAAATATCAATTTATAGTTTACTTCTAATCAGAATATTAAGTATAGTGCAAAAAATCATGCCATTTTCATTCAGAAATTTGATTATATTAACATTTTTAGGCCTCTCTAGTCCTTTTCTGTCTTATTCAGATAGAATGGGAATAGGAATAGCATAGCATAGCATAGCATAGCATTGCGTTGCGTTGCGTTGCGTTGCGTTGCGTTGCGTTGCGTTGCATTGCATTGCATTAGAATAGGGAATGGGAATAGAGTGGAGTGGAATAGAGTGGAGTGGAATGGAATGGGAATAGGATAGGATAGGATAGGATAGGATAGGATAGGATAGAATAGAATAGAATAGAATAGAATAGAATAGAATAGAATAGAATAGAATAGAATAGAATAGAATAGAATAGAATAGAATATGGAGTGGAGTGGAGTGGAGTGGAGTGGAGTGGAGTGGAGTGGAATGGAATGGAATGGAATGGAATGGAATGGAATGGGAATGGGAATATGATAGGATAGGATTGGATTGGATTGGATTGGATTGGATTGAATTCTTTTTTGGCCAAGTATGATTGGACACACAAGAATTTGTTTTCAATGCATTAGATCACATTCTACATGAAAGAGATAAGTGATAAATCATGATCCTAGTCATCATAAAAAAATACATCCATCATAAATCGTAAGTTACAACACTTGGTGATAGTCACATGAAGTTTAAAAAGCAATGGATGATAAAATGAATAAGAGCAGTCCTTTTTTTTTCTGCATTTGGTCTGATCGGTGGAATGCATAAAGCTTTCCAGCTCAAGAAGATTGATAAATTATGACTTCTCTTCTGCCCGGCAGTGACAGCTCTTTGCAGACCCCATTTGCACTCTTGAAATTGACTTCACTCAACATGGATTGTTGTAGTCTTCACCTCTTGATACATCTCCATTCCATTGAACAAGGCCGTGTCTCAATAGGCTGTTAGTAGTCTGTTTAATCTCTTGCTCATGGCTATACTTAAACCCAACCTTTCTTTCCCCCTCTTTTGTGGGTCAAACAGGCTCACATGGGGGGAAAAAAGTGTTGTAGGAACGTGCTTTTTGTCTGAGGGAAGGTAGCAATATTCTGGCCTCCATCCCTGGAAGAGAGGCCTGCTGCATCTTAACTGCCTTCAAGGAAGCGCAAAGAAAATATACAACTGGGTGAATTAATATTTGAAAATGGCCCTCATCACTCATCTTTCTTCTTCCATATTGTTTTGATCCAGTTTGCCCAAGCTGTGAGCCAACCACTGGGTTGCTAGGCCTGTGGCTAATCAGATATGATGAAGTGTCAGGGGAAAGCAGAGCCATTATAGAAAACAAAATTTGATTTCTAAAAGTAGACAGCATGAGCTCGGAACTCAAAACAGTTCCTCCTGGTTTGTGTTAGGTATATGTTGATGCAGTCAAAGGATTTCAAGTTTCTATTCTAGTGCGCTAACCATTGTTGGAAGAAATATCCATCTGGTTCTGTTCCAAGCTGGGAGAAAGACACTGGAAACATGGAGGCTGATTGGAAACATGGTTTAATGATGAAGCAGAATCACATGGCTTTGTGGCTCTGGGCAGCTGACCACATGGAGTTGAGAGTGAGGGGTTTTTATACCTTCTTTTGAGCTTTGCACTTGAGCTTCCTGTTCCTGTGCAAGAACATGTATTCTATTGGCTGTTGTCAAATATCTAGAAGTGTTCCAATATCTCAGGGGCTGCTACAAAGAAGAGAGAGTCAAGCTATTCTCCAAATAGGAGAATATTTGGAGGGTAGGACAAGAAGCAATGGGTGGAAACTAATCAAGGAGAGAAGCAACTAAGAGGCATGCATAAGTGCACGAGCGTGCCTACCGTTCCTGTCCTAATATTCCTTTTTACCTACTCTTTTCATGTATTCAAATTATGTTTAGACTTTTTTACCTGTAATCTTATATATGCTTGACAAATAAAGAAACTTAAACTAAGGAGAAATTTCCTGACAGTTAGAAACAATCAGTGGAACAACTTGCCTCCAGAAGTTGTAAATGCTCCAACACTGGAAGTTTTTAAGAAGATATTGGATAACCATTTGTCTGAAGTGGTGTAGGGTTTCCTGCCTAAGCAAGGGGTTGGACTAGAAGATCTCCAAAGTCCCTTCCAACTCTGTTATTCTATGCTAAACTCCCATGGGGTCATGTAGCGGTCATGTTTGTCTGAGCTAAGTTTGGTTGAAGTTTCTGAGAGTGATGCAATGTCCTTAGGAGATTGTGAAATGTAGTGAGCTCTGTGTTTTAGTGGGTTAATCCTATTATGTCCTGAAGGATCATATCTTAATCCCTTCACCCTGGAGTTGGAGGTCTTTGGTTTTGGAGATAGGCTAGCCCAGTCTTTCTTAATGAGCACAAAATATCTGCCGGGGGCTCTGAGTTTCTGTCTCCCTTAAGATATTTTTATTTCTCTTTTAGGGGAAGAGGAATATGTTATCCTGCCTTTTTAAAATATTCCTCAAAATATTTCATTCTTCTAGGAAGGGGTGTGTGTGTGTGGCTTCCCACACCATATTCTAAGACACTTATTTCTCCCTGGCCTTTGCTTCCTTGAAGGATTGACACTGGGACGGCCATAATAAGAACAAATGGCTATGCGTGGGTTTAGAATCTTAGAGTCATATGTCTGGAAGGGACCCTGGAGGTCTTCTAGTCCAACACCTTGCTCAAGTACAGGGTATTTTGTGCCAGAAAGTGGCAAAAGAAGTTTTAAAAAATGCAGTCATGTTATCACAGGATCCTGCAAAGTTTCCTGTAATTTCATCAGTATAGAGGAGGAGAGTGAAGTTTTCTCTTAGCAGCTTTTCCTGCCAGTCTTGGATTCGGATTATTTATGTATTCACTATCACATTTATAGAACAGAACAGAACAGAACAGAACAGAACAGAACAGAATAGAAAATGGAATGGAATGGAATGGAATGGAATGGAATGGAATAGAATAGAATGGAATAGAATAGAATAGAATAGAATAGAATAGAATAGAATAGAATAGAATAGAACAGAACAGAACAGAACAGAACAGAACAGAACAGAACAGAATTCTTTATTGGCCAAGTGTGATTGGACACATAAGGAATTTGTCTTGGTGCATACGCTCTCGGTGTGCATAAAAGAAAAGATACATTCATTAAGAATTATAAGAATAGACTAGACCAGACTAGACCAGACCCGACCCGACCCAACCAGAATAGAATAGAATAGAATAGTATAGTATAGTATAGAATAGAATAGAACAGAACAGAACAGAACAGAACAGAACAGAACAGAACAGAACAGAACAGAATAGAATAGAATAGAATAGAATAGAATAGAATAGAATAGAAGAATATATTTTTTTTATTGGCCAAGTGTGATTGGACACACAAGGAATTTGTCTTTGGCTTATATGCTCTCAGTGTACATAAAAGAAAAGATACCTTCATCAAGAATCATAAGGTGCAACACTTAATGATAGTCATAGGGTACAAATAAGCAATCGGGAAACAATACCAATATAAATCGTAAGGATGCAAGCAACAAAGTTACAGTCGTACAGCCATAAGTGGGAGGACATGGGTGGTGGGAACGATGAGAAGATTAATAGAATCCAAGGCCAAAATGCTATCCTGTGACCACTAGGGGTGGATGCAGCCATCCTAACTTTGAAAAAAGGTTGTAAGTAGCTCTGGGGAAGTCTGTCATAACTTCAAATGGTTGCTAAGTGACCAGTCATTAAGCAAGGACCACCTGTAGTTGCTTTCTCCACCAGCTTTTATTGAATACGGGTTTGATCCTCTGTGTTGAAGATGTTATAAGAGCCGCGGTGTCGCAGTGGTTAGAGTGCAGTCCTGCAGGCTACTTCTTCGGACTGCTGGCTGCCTGCAATTTGGCAGTTCGAATCTCACCAGGCTCAAGGTTGACTCAGCCTTCCGTCCTTCCGAGGTGGGTAAAATGAGGACCCAGATTGTTGGGGGGCAAGATGCTGACTCTGTAAACTGCTCAGAGAGGGCTGTAAAGCACTGTAAAGCGGTATGTAAGTCTAAGTGCTATTGCCCTTCCTTCCTTCCTTCTTTCCTTCCTTCCTTCCTTCCTTCCTTCCTTCCTTCCTTCCTTCCTTCCTTCCTTCCTTCCTTCCTTCTTTCCTCCCTCCCTCCCTCCCTCCCTTCCTTCCTTCCTGTGCAGTGGTTAGAATGCAGTACTGCAGGCTAACTCTGCCCAGTGCCAGGAGTTCGATCCTGACTGATTCAATATTGACTCAGCCTTCCATCCTTCCAAGGTGGGTAAAATGAGGACCCAGATTGTTAAGGGCAAGAGGCAGACTCTGTAAACCACTTAGAGAGTGCTATAAAAGCACTGTGAAGCAGTATATAAGTCTAGGTGCTATTGCTATTGCTAAAATACTTCCCCTGCTCTATTATACTATAAAATACAATTGTTGCTAGTGCTATAATATTCTCCCTTTATTTTCCTCTTCCACCAGTTTTTATCATGAGGTTGGCATGGAACAGGAAATACGATGTCAACTGCTGTAAGAAGGTCTAGTTTTGAGAATGTGTGTCCCTATTTATTATGGATGAAAAAAAGCCTTTCTACATTGGATGTTCCATTTTGAATAATTTATCATGGTACACTGTTTCTGAAGGGATGCCTTCATCTGCTCTTGCAAGCTGAACAGGATTGACCATGGTTAGGACTTGGGTGGGGAATCCCCTGGGAATTCCAGTGCTGTAAGCTGAACCAAGGAGATCCAAGAATCTTTCTAGAACATCGCAATGGCAAACCGCTTCCATTTTGGTGGAAGTAAAGCAGTTTGGATGTATCCATTTTTGTCAACAGTAGCTGAAGAAGACTGATTTTAAGTCATATTAGTGTGCAGATTTATTAGTGTGCAAAGGGACACAGTGGCTCAGTGGCTAAGACAGTGAGCTTGACAATCAAAAGGTCGGCAGTTCAGCGGTTCGAATCCCTAGCGCCGCATAACGGAGTGAGCTCCCGTCACTTGTCCCAGCTTCTGCTAACCTAGCAGTTCGAAAGCACATTAAAAAAAATGCAAGTAGAAAAATAGGGACTACCTTTGGTGGGAAGGGAGCAGCGTTCCATGAGCCTTTGGCGTTGAGTCATGCCAGCCACATGACCACGGAGACGTCTTCGGACAGCGCTGGCTCTTTGGCTTTGAAACAGAGAGGAGCACTGCCTCCTAGAGTCGGGAACAACTAGCACGTATGTGCAAGGGGAACCTTTACCTTTACCTTAGTGTGCAGATGAAGGTAATGTATTTATAACATTCTTGCAATGGAGCATTGAAGCTGTTGAAATGGCAACTTTCCATTTATAGAATACAAAATAACAGTGTTGGAAGGGACCTTGGAGGCCTTCTAGTCCAACCCTCTGCTCAAGTAGGAGACCCTATACTTGTACCAGTCCAAGCAAATGGTTGTCAAGTCTACCCTTAAACATCTCCAGTGATGGAGCACCCACAACGCTGTTCCATTGATTAATTGTTCTCATTGACAGGAAGTTTCTCTTTAGTTCTAGGTTGGGTGTCTCCTTGATTGGTTTCCATCCATTGCTTCTTTTCCTGCCTCCAGGTGCTTTGTAAATAGGTTGACCACCCCCCTCCCTTCTTTGTGGCAGTCCCTCAAATATTTGAAGGCTGCTATCATGTCACTCTAGTCCAGTAGTGAAATCCATTTGTTTTACTACCGGTTCTGTGGGCGTGGCTTGGTGGGCATGGCAGGGGAAGGATACTGCAAGATCTCCATTCCCACCCAGCTCCAGGGGAAGGATACTACAAAATCCCTATCCCCCCCCCTCACTCCTGGGGCTAGCCAGAGGTGGCATTTGTCGGTTCTCCGAACTACTCAAAATTTCTGCTACCGGTTCTTCGAACTACTCAAAATTTCCGCTACCGGTTCTCCGAACTACTCAAAATTTCTGGTTACAGTTCTCCAGAAACTGTCAGAACCTGATGGATTTCACCCCTGCTCTACTCCTTCTCTCTGATGGATTAGACATTCCCAGTTCCCTCAATCGTTCATCATATGATTTAACCTCGAATCCCCTTATCATATTTGTTGTTCTTCTCTGCACACTTTCTAGAGCAGGCAGGGGTATCAAACTCAAGTCCCGCAGGCTGCATGAGACCTGCAGGGTGCTTAGATCTGGCCCGTGGGGGTGGGTGTGTGGCACGCAGAGCCCTTTCTGTGGGCATGTGCACCGTCTCCAGATGCTCTTTTGGTTTCTGGTGCGCCTGCCAGCTGGTCTTCGCAGGTGCCAGAGCACCAGAAAATGACCTGAAAATGGCCAAAAAACAGGCCATTTTTGGGACCGTTTTCAAGGCCATTTTCAGGCTTTTTTCCAGGCTGTTTTCAGGCCATTTTGTGGGCTGTTTTCAGGCCACTTTTTGGGCTGTTTTCAGTCCTGTTTTTGGCCTGAAAACGGCCTGAAAAATGGCCTGAAAACACTCCCCCCAAAAGGCCTGAAATTGGCCCCCAAATGGCCTGAAAGCAGCCCAAAAAATTGGCCAAAAAACAGGCATGCGCGCCCCAGCCAGATGGTCTTTGAATTTCTGGCACTCTGGCACATGCACACACACATGTGCATGCACGTTCCAGTTTGGGCACTCGGTGCCAAAAAGGTTCACCATCACTGACCTATAATGTCAGTCTTAGAAAAGAGAGAATTGGCGCATCAGCCCGTGACCTTGCCTCTGTCATTATTTCTTTGCTGGTCTTCTCCATATATCTGGGATGAAGGTATAAGATGGAGAACCCCTGCTACCTGCTGCATGATTTGGAACAAGATCATTGATTTTCTGTATTCAGAAGTTATACCTGATGGAGATAAGCTCTTCCATGGCCTGAAAGTTTTTAATGAACAGAAGATGCAATCTCCAAAGAAGGCAGAGAGAGAATCTCTTGTGTCCCAGATATATAGTTTGATGGATCAATCAAACGGAGTCAAAGAAGAGAGAGACTGTAAATCAGAGGACACTCCGGTTCCAAATTTCTGCTCACACAGGTTGGCATGATAGAAACTCTACGGAGAATCGAAAATACGCAATTTGTTTTGCTTCCCCCACACCTCCTCATATGCCAAGGTCTTTGTCTTTTCCCCATTGTTCCAGTTTATGCCTCCATTGTAGTTGCCTGGGAACCTGAGCAGAGGGTGTTACCAAGAGGCAGATTTCAAGCCATAACTGGAGCATTCTTTGTGGCCGCCTGTAAACGGAAATAACACAGGCTGTGACAAAAGACAGTGGAAAGGCTGTGTGTGTGTGTATGTGAAAGAGAGAGACAGACAGAGAGACAGAGAGACAGAGAGAGAGACACAGAGAGAGAGAGAGAGAGACAGAGAGAATGATTATAGGCATGATGGCTCAACGGTTAAAGACACTGAGGTTGTCAGCTGGAAACCCGACAGCCTGGGTTGGAGACCCGAGTTCTGCACAATAGCAATAGCACTTAGACTTATATACCGCTTCATAGTGCTTTACAGCCCTCTCTAAGCAGTTTATAGAGTCAGCATCTTGCCCCCCAACAATCTGGGTCCTCATTTTACCGACCTCGGAAGGATAGAAGGCTGAGTCAATCTTGAATCAGTTAGAATTGAACTCCTGGCAGTGGGCAGAGTTAGCCTGCAATACTGCATTCTAACCACTGCACACCATGGATGGATGGATGGATGGATGGATGGATGGATGGAAGGAAGGAAGGAAGGAAGGAAGGAAGGAAGGAAGGAAGGAAGGTGCTGAGTAGCAATAGCAATAGCATTTAGGCTTACGTACCGCTTCACAGTGCTTTACAGCCCTCTCTAAGCAGTTTACAGAGTCAGCCTCTTGCCCCCAACAATCCGGGTCCTCATTTTACCAACCTCGGAAGGATGGAAGGCTGAGTCAACCTTGAGCTGGTAAGATTTGAACTGCCAAACTACATCTAGCAGTCAGCTGAAATAGCCTGCAGTATTGCACTCTAACCATTGCACCACCTCGGCTCTCAACAATGGGGTGAGCTCCTGTTCCTTGCTCCAGCTCTGCTCATCCAGCAGTTCAAAAGCATGCAAATGTGAGCAGATGAATAGGTACCACTTTGGTGGGAAGATAACAGCGTTCTGTGCACCTTTGAGATATAGTCATGCTGGCCACATGACCATGGAAAGTCTCCAAACAATGCTGGCTCCCTCGGCCAAGAAACAGCGTGCCCTAGAGTTAGACATGACTGATAGGGAAACCTTTATATATACATGTACATGTACATATACATAGTGTGATTTAACATGCATGTAATGATGTCATGACTAGAGTTAGTTTCTACTATCTAAGGGACTTAAACCAAAACAATTTTGGGTTCCTATCTGAAATACCTATTTTTTTTTAAATCAATTGTATTAATTTTCTATTAGTTACATTACTTAGTGCTTAATAAATTTTCACATAACCCTATTTAAAATACTTGAAGTCCCATCTGCAAATCCTTTGGCCTAGAATTATCATTTCTTCATTGTAATAAACAATTTATTGTCAAAACAGAAAGAGAAGGAGGTTTGGGCAAGATATGAAAAAGGGAGAGACAATAACAAATAATGACGAAAAGCAAAATTGTAAATTATCTGCTAAATTCTCTTTATCCACCGGGGTGGAAAAGAATACCCACAATGAAGGTATCCAGCTATCATGCAAAATAGTTCAGAATTCTTTCTCAAGTTTCATCCATAATCTTGCAGCATAAATTGGAACTTCTGCTTCCATTTCCCCCTGTGGATGCAGGCTCCTCTTTTAAACCAAAGTGAAATAACATTTTTGAAAATAATGGCTTCTTTTTTTGTTATTTTCATTTTTACAAACTTCAACAACCAGTTGTTGATTTTCAGTTAACAGATCACAGATTAACAGAGTTGGAAGGGATCTTATAGATCATCTAGTCTAACCCCTCGCATAAGCAGGAGACCCTACACCATTTCTGACAGATGGCAGTCCAATCTCTTCTTGAAAGCCTCCAGGGATGAAGCTCCCACAACTTCTGAAGGCGACTTCTGTTCCATGGGTTGATTGCACTCATTGTCAGAAAATTTCTCCTTATTTTTAGGTTGAATCTCTCCTTGTTCAGCTTCCATCCATTATTCCTTGTCTGGCCTTTGGGTGCTTTAGAAAATAGCTTGATCCCCTCCTCTCTGTGGCAGCCCCTCAAATACTGGAAGACTCCTATCCTGTCTCCCCTGGTCCTTCTGTTCTCTTCACTAGACTAGCCAGGCCCAGTTCCTGCAACCGTTCATCATATGTTTTAGCTTCCAGTCCCCTAATCATCTTGGTTGCTCTTCTCTGCACTCTTTCTAGAGTCTCAAAATCTTTTTTATAGTGTGGTGATCAAAACTGGATGCAGTATTCTAGGTGTGGTCTTACTAAGGCTTTATAGAGTGGTATTAGTACCTCCCTTGATCTTGACTGTATCCCTCTGTTAATGCCATTTAGGATTGTATTGGCTTTTTTGGCTGCCGCTGCACACTGCTGGATCATATTTAGTTGGTTGTCCACTAAGACTCCTAGATCCCTCTCACAATCAGTGCTATTAAGCCTGGTTTATATGTGTGCTTTTGGTTTTTCTTACCTAAGTGTAGGACTTTACTTTTCTCTACATTGAATTTCATTTTGTTAGATAGGGCCCATTGTTTAAGTCTGTCAACATCCATCTGGATCTTGAGCCTATCTTCTAGGGTGTTGGTTTCTTTTCTGGGTTGCTCTCTTATGTCTTGTCCTGTCCCTTCACTTGTATCTTTCTCCAAGGGTGGACGGGTGTGAGGGGAGAAGGAGGTTAATTAAAAACCCAAGAAAATTACCATGACTTCAGAAAGAGTTCAAGCATCCTCTCCAAGCAATTCCTGGGCGATATTATATCCATATCTGCTTCAGTTGAGATCTTTGACTGAGTCTGTTTCACTTCCCAATTCCCTAATCTAATCTAACGCTGTGGAGTTTATAGGGGGTTCATTTTTAAACAGTCAAAGATGTGCTTTAATTGTTAAGTGTGCCAGCAGCAATTTGTAACATCTGGGTATGAAAAAAGAAAGGAGAAAGAAAAAAAATATGTAGGGGGGAAACCCACGAGCAATATAATTCAAGAAGAGTCAAAGAGCAATTGGAAAGGAGGGACGGTCACTTTTTCATTTGTGATAAAATGTCAAAGAATATTGAGACAAAGAAAGAGGTAGGGGGGAATCTGCTAGTTTATGACAGGAGCCAACTTATCAGCAGGTAAATACATTTATTTTTTATTTATTTATTTATTTATTTATTTATTTATTTATTTATTTATTTATTTATTTATTTATTTATTTATTTATTTATTTATTTATTTATTTATGTATTTATGTATTTATGTATTTATTTATTTTATTAAATTTATATACCACCCTACTCCTGAAGGACTCAGGGCAGTGAACAGCCAAAAAATAAAACACATAGATTACAAAATTTAAAAGACAGTATAAAACCACATTAAATAATTTGGCCCGGGACAAATTAAAAACACCCCCAATGGTTAAGACAAATTTAAAATTTACAATTTAAAAAGGGAAAATTAGGCCAAGCCAGCCTGTTGAAATAGAAAGGTCTTGAGGGCGTGGTGGAAGGTGCGTAGATCCGGGATCCTCCTCTGGGGGGAGCTCGTTCCAGATGGTAGGTGCCCCCACAGAGAAGGCTCTCTCCCTGGGGGCCGCCAGTCGACACTGTTTGGCTGACGGCATCCTGAGGAGCCCCTCTCTATGAGAGCGTACTGGCCGGTGAGAGGCTACTGGTGGCAGCAGGTGGTCCCGTAAATATCCAGGTCCTAAGCCATGGAGCGCTCTAAAGGTGGTAACCAAGACCTTGAAGCGCACCCGGAAGACCATATATGAGTAACAGTATGGATGAAATGTCAGATTTATAGTTGGTTTGGGGGTGTCCTGTCCATCATCCTATTTTCCAACGCATCAGAAGGCAGGACAAAAAGCAACGGATGGAAACTATTCAGGGAGAGAACCAACCTAGAACTAAGGAGACATTTCCTGGCATTGAGAACCCTCAACCAGTGGAACGGCTTTGTTAAGGATATTCTTGGCTCATAACTGATGTTGAGGGTTATTGAGCAGAGTACCCTTTGAGTAAACGCATGAAAAGTGACTGGGAGTGGTTGTGAACAATCACAATCAACATACAAACACACTGAGTTGTTGTAGTCTTTTACTTTTAGGAAAAGTAAAGCAAAGTCCAAAAACAATCCAAGTCATACACAGATAAGACGAGAGTTAAAAGATCAATCCAGGGATATTTCAAGTACAAAGTCTTCTTACCAGTTGTAGTCATACACAATAAAACAGTTCTTCTTGAGTTTCAAAACAGGAACAAGTTCAATATCAAAACATTCAATAAATAGTAGAAAGCAACATGTAGCTATGATCAAACAGTGATCATGCAGAGAGATCAGGTAGAGAGTTACAGCAAATAAGCAGGTAAAATGGTGTAGTATCCACACAATCCATGATGCTGACTTCCCTTAAGTACATTGGCTACAGAGTTTAGCCAATCAGGATACAGGATGATGCAGTACAGTCTTAAAGCAATATAATACCTTTCTGACTGCAAACATACATTGTTGGTTTATATATTGCCTGACCAACTAGTTAGACAAATAACTATTTCCTAACATTCTCCCTTTTGGACAGGGCAATATATAATGGCTTACATTCTTAAACCATAACATTCACAACATGTTCTATGTTTAATTGCACCCTGAGCTTTAGTAAAATTATCAGCGATATTATTTTCCGTCAAACAATATTCTAATTGTATCGTTTTACTCTGTACACATTGTCTTACATTCAAGTACCTAATATCAGTATGTTTAGATCTTGTTTTTACAACCAAATTCGTTGCCATCTTAAATGCAGCTTGATTATCCTCAAATACTACAAATGGATCCAGAAGTTGGGGGGTGCTTCATCACTGGAGGCTTTTAAGAAGACAGTGTACAGCCAATTGAGTCTGGAATGGTATAGTGCAGAGGTGGCCCCCTTATGACTTGTGTACTTCATCTCCCAAAATTCCTGAGCTGGCATAGCTGGGTAAAGGAAATCTGGGAATTGAAGTCCACAAGTCATAAAAAGGCCATAGTTCCCCACCCCTGGTATTAAGAGCCTTGGTAGTACAGTGGTCTAAGGCACCCTGTTATTAAGCTGGTTATTAAGACCAGCTGCCTGCAATTACTGCAGGTTCGAATCTCACCAGGCTCAAGGTTGACTCAGCCTTCCATCCTTTCTAAGGTAGGTAAATTGAGGACCCAGTTGTGGGGCAATAAACTGACTTTGTATAAATATACAAAAGGATGAAGGCTATTGCTGAGCACATTGTAAGCCGCCCTGAGTCTCCGGAGAAGGGCGGCATATAAATCAAATTAAAAAAAAAAAGGGGTCTCCTGCTTGGACTATATGACCTCCAAGATCTCTTCCAACTCTTGTTGTTCTGTTATCTCTTTGTTGCTGCTTCTTTAAACCATTCTGGATTTAGTCCCAAAGGTGCTTTTTTAAAGAGGCAACAGGGCTTTCTGGTTTTTTCTTTGAGCTGAAGAAGCTTCTTGGATGAGAAGTGAAACGTCTCCTAAGAAAAACAAGAACATCCAGTTGCCTTTTGCAAAAGCACCTTTGGGGCATCCATGACCTGGATGACTGAGAATCTCCATAGACGTTCTGGATTTAGCATACCATTTGCTTGGTAGTATAAACACTGACACATATTTATTTATTCACATCCTGCCTCAATTCATGCCAATATTTGCACCAGATTATGGAAGAATCAGAGGTGGTATTCAGCCGGTTCGGCCAAATTGGTAGCAGAAATCGCGGGTGGGCCTGCCCACCTGCCCTGGCTCTAAGCCATCCTATTTAGGCATGTTTTTGAGGCTGGGCACATCTGCGGAAGGCGCATGTGCGAGCAAAGTGCATGCGCAGAAGACCAGGCGCCGGTGCAGAAGGCAGGCACACACGAACCGGGTGTAATTGTGTGCGGCAAACCGGTAGTAACATAACCCGAAACCCACCACTGGGAAGAACCCTAATTTCATCAGGCTATGGCATCTAATTCTCTATCCTGTTTGCAGGCCGTCTCCAGTTATCATGCCACCCGTAACAAAGGGGCCGAAGGTATGATCTCAAGGGTGTGGCCTTCATCTTCAGTTTTCGAAGCCACAAAACCCTCCTTGCACACACCTCTGTCTGTTTGGGAACCCAATTTTAAATCGATTTGGATCATGTGTCATTGAGTTAGTGCCAATTCTCAGCGATCACCTGGGTATATACCTCCAGGAAGATCGGTCCCCAGCTTGGTCCTTCAGACCTCCAGCAATGTCCCCGTTAAAGGAGTTGAGACTGCTGTTTGTCTTCTTCTTGACTTTCTTTTCACTTTTCCCGATATTGGAAGCTTTTTCCAGAGAGTGAGCTCTTTACATAATTGTGTCTGAAGTAGGATCATTTGAGCCTGAATTCAAATTCAGGGCATCTCCAAGAAGAGAGAGGCTGTAGGTGAGGAAAGAGGCCAAGTGATCACTGAAGACTCTATTCATCTATCAACTGGAATTTTTTTTTATTTTTTCAGAATGTCACCTGGGAGAAAGGAGAAGCTGTGGTTTTGGGTTCTTGTTTCAGGCTGGGATGTACAAGCCCTCCTGTCTGTGCCTGCTTCTGCTCAAACCGACATCATCTCCCACTCCTTTCCTATTGTCCTTGTGACTTTGATGGCAGCAGAGCCCCAAAGCTGTAACTCTCTGGCTCCTACACACCCACTCTTCTGAAATTCTGCATATACTGTACTTTTTCTGTGGAGGCACCTTTACAAGATGTGTGATTTTCATACGAATTGTCAACTTTCCTGACAGAATTGCAAGGGAGGAACAGAAGGTGAATGCTTTGCCTCACACCCGCTAAAAAAATACTGAGGATTTCACATTTCACAAAAACCCCGGTCCTTTCCTTTCGGAAAAGATGATTGTCTCCATACAGAACACCGTAGTTCCCACTTCAAATTTTTTTTATAGATATATCTTTTTGCTTTGAGTGGAAGATCCCAAGAAGGAGAAGCTGCTATTGCCCCCCAAAATAAAGGGAGAGAGAGAGAGAGAGAGAGAGAGAGAGAGAGAGAGAGAGATGTTTAGGGGACAAAGATGATCAGGGGACTGGAGGCTAAAACATATGAAGAACAGTTGCAGGAACTGGGTATGTCTAATTCAGGGGTCAGCAACCTGCAGCTCTGGAGCCGCATGTGGCTCTTTCATCCATCTGCTGCGGCTCCCTGTTGCCAGTTGGCTTCACAATTGATAGGGCTTTCGGTTAGGACAGGTAGAGGAAAAAGGAGGCCATGCTAGGAGGAGACTCTATGGTGGGGGAACCGGACTTCTGGTCAGCTCCAGAATTGAATGGGGGTCTTCCGTTTAGGACCTTTGTGGCTCTTTTGAGTGTTTAAGGTTGCCGATCTCTGGTCTAGTTTAATGAAAAGGAGGACTAGGGGAGACATGATAGCAGTCTTCCAGTACTTGAGCAGTTACCACAAAGAAGAGGGAGTCAAGCTATTATCCAAAGCACCTGAGGGCAGGACAAGAAGCAACGGGTGGAAAGTGATCAAGGAGAGAAGCATCTTAGAACTAAGGAGAAATTTCCTGGCAGTTAGAAATAATTAATCAGTGGAACAACTTGCCTCCAGAAGTTGTAAATGCTCCAACACTGGAAGTTTTTTAAGAAGAGGTTGGATAACCATTTATCTGAAGTGGTGTAGGGTTTCCTGCCTAAGTAGGGGGTTGGACTAAAAGACCTCCAAGGTCCCTTCCAACTCTGTTATTCTATTCTAAACTCTCATGGGGCCATGTAGGGGTCATGTTTATCTGAGCTAAGTTTGGTTGAAGTTTCTGAGGGTGATGCAATGTCCTTAGGAGATTGTGCAATGTAGTGAGCTCTGTGTCTTAGTGGGTTAATCTTATTATGTCCTGAAGGGTCTATTCTATTTTTAATGGAACGTTAACAGCTTTGCTTCACACATCAGGATCAACATGACTAAAATAGGAAATATATATATTAAAAGAAACTAACTGTCTATCCATCCATCTACTATTTGTAACCCCTTCTGAATCACAAAGGACACTGCACAACCTGAGACATTAAATAAAATTCATAGTAATACATGTCTATGAAGATTCTCAGTCATCCAGGTCATAGTTGTATCAAAAGTAGTTTTTATTTTTGAAAAGGCAACTGGACAGGGTTTTTTTAAGAAAGAAGAAGAAAAAGGTATTTCACTTCCTACCCTGGAAGCTTCATCAGATCCATACCAGTGATGATGCTTCCAGAATAAGAAGCAAAAATGTATTTTTCTTCTTCCTCTTCCTTAAAAAAATCAGTCCAGTTCAAAAATAAAAACCACTTTTGATACATAATAATACATAATAAAATTCAAAACAATACCAAACCCCAAAAAAGGGACGCGGTGGCTTAGTGGCTAAGATGCTGAGTTTGTCGATCGAAAGATCGGCAATTCAGCAGTTTGAATCCCTAGTGCCGCGTAACGGGATGAGCTCCTTTACTTGTCCCAGCTTCTGCCAACCTAGCAATTCGAAAGCACATAAAAAAATGCAAGTAGAAAAATAGGGACCATCTTTGGTGGGAAGGGAACAGCGTTCCATGCGCCTTTGGCATTGAGTCATGCCGGCCACATGACCATGGAGATGTCTTCAGACAGCGCTGGCTCTTTGGCTTTGAAATGGAGATGAGCACCGCCCCTAGAATTGGGAACAACTAGCACATATGTGCGAGGGAAATAAACGACTAGCACATATGTGCGAACCCAAAATAATTACACAAAAAGTGTCAATTAAAGCCCACATCAGTTATTTTTTTTTTCATCAAAGTACAAATATTTTTATATCTCATCTCCTTGCCAGAGAATAATGTTCTTCAAAACAGTTTTTCAAATCTGCAAACAGAAGGAAATATCTTTCATTGGTGCATCCGTTCCCGTTGATGCTCACTGGAAGTTGCAGGATCTTAACATCTCCCAATGAGAAGGAATTTAGGATCCCAAGTTAAATTTAGCAGTGTGGGAGGAAGCTTTGTATAGCCTGAGATTGATTAATTAATTTAATTAATCTCAGGCTATTCAAAGCTTCCTCCCATGCCAAGGGAGTGGAAAAGCACCAAGTCTAATTACATTTTAGCATCAGTTAAACTCTTACCTGTCCTCTCAGGTGCCTCATTTAATCTGCCTTTCTGCATCACATTTATCTGGTGTGATTTTTACCTCTTTGTGATTTTGTATCTTTTGAAGACTTTTAATTCTGTACTGTTTTCACTTTTGAGCTTCGTGGGGTTTCTTTGTACCTCATGTTGAGCTTGCATTGAATGGAGAAGTGGATAAGACTGCTATGAATTAATGCATCCAGTAGATAAGAGTCACCGTTTTTGTTACCTACCGAGCCCTATTAACCAGATCAATTTGGGCGGGATGGGGTTAACATTGCAGACAGTGGAAATGTAGATGGCCTGTAGCTCTAAAACCACTTCAGTGGTGGCTCCTAAAAGCTAGCTGTGAGCTTGCAGTTGGCAAGGATGTAAGTAGTGATGCCAGAGCTGAAGAAAAGGCAAGAATAAGCTTGATGGAATTCTTAAGACAAGAGATAGCTGGGAAGAAGAATTGATCATAAATGAAATTCCTTGTGTTTCTCCTGGCCTTATTTACTCCAGGCAGATTTATAGGGAGCCACGGTGGTGCAGTGGTTAGAATGCATGATTGCAGGCTGACTCTGCCCACTGCCAGCAGTTCGATCCTGACCAGTTCAAGGTTGATTCAGCCTTCCATCCTTCCAAGGTCGATAAAATGATGACCAAGATTGTTGGCTGACTCTGTAAACCGCTCAGAGAGGGTTGTAAAAGCACTGTGAAGCAGTATATAAATCTAAATGCTAATGCTATTTGTGAAACACACCGTGGGGGAAAATGAACATTACGTGCATAAACAGAGAAATATTGAGTGGCAGTATTTACTAATTGTCAACCGTCCCATGCAGTTCTGTCAGCAAATATAGACTTGTGGGCCGGTTTCATTTTCCAAATATACAATTTACTGAGCTGGCATGGATACGGAAGTAGCAAAGCTAATTCTAATGGCTTCCCGTGCAAATAGTATAACCAAGCATCCCCTTTCTCCCACAGTCACTTTATTTCCTCCAATCCACTATGTTCATTTTGTTTGGGTAATGGACTCGACTTTCTCAGCTGGTTCAGCTTGAAGTCAGTGGTAGAATTCAAAAATTTTTACTACCGGTTCTATGGGCATGGCTTGCTGGGTGTGGTATGGCATGGCTTGGTGGGCATGGCAGGGGAAGGATACTGTAAAATCTCCATTCCCACCCCACTCCAGGGGAAGGATACTGCAAAATCCCCATTCCCACCCCACTCCAGGGGAAGGATACTGCAAAATCCCCATTTCCTCCCGATCAGCTGGGACTCAGGAGGCAGAAAATAGATGGGGGTGGGGCCAGTCTGTGGTGGTATTTGCCAGTTCTCCGAACTACTCAAACTTTACACTACCGGTTCTCCAGAACTGGTCAGGATCTGCTGAATACTACCTCTGCTTGAGGTGTTGGCATAGCTGCAAGCTTCGAGTCATTTCTCTTGCATTTCTTTACCCTCCTACCAATACCTTCCTTATATTCCAATCATTCCTTCCCTTCATTGCTTCTTATTTATTAACCTTTTTTTATTAACTTAAGAATGAAATTGGATTGCTTTCATTCTGTAATTATAGTGGTGCTGAGACCTTGTGGACCAAAAGATCTAAGATGCTTTTGTGGTCCAGTCTAGCAAAGAGAAGGACCAGGAGTGACATGATAGCACTCTTCCAATATTTGAGGGGCTGCCACAAAAAAGGGGGGGGTTTCCAACATATTCTCCAAAGCACCTGAAGGCAAGACAAGAAACAATGGATGGAAACTAACCAAGAGTCTTGGTGGCGCAGTGGACTAAAGTGCTGTTAAGTAGTACCAGCTGCCTGCAATTACTGCAAGTTCAAATCTCACCAGGCTCAAGGTTGACTCAGCCTTGCACCCGGTTTGCGGGGGCAATAAACTGACTTTGTATAAAAAAGAACACCGCTTGGGGGGGGCAAAAGCCAAGTTATGTCGGCTGGCGACACCCAGGGGGAGGGCCTTCTCTGTGGGAGCCCCAGCCCTGTGGAATGAACTGCCCCCAGAAATACGTAAGATCTCCGACCTCCGGGTGTTTCGCTGCGCACTGAAGACCCTGTTGTTCCGCCAGGCAGGGCTATCAACATAATAATTTTAAATTGGGGTATTTTAAATTTTTGGGGTTTTAAATCGGCCAAATCTATTTAATTATTTTAATTTTTAATCATTGTTGTGTCCTGTGTTTTTAAATTGGCTGTACACCGCCCTGAGTCCTTCGGGAGAAGAGCGGTATAGAAATAAAATAATAATAATAATAATAATAATAATAATAATAATAATAATAATAATAATAATAACTATTATTATTATTATTATTATTATTATTATTATTATTATTATTATTATTATTATTATTATTATTATTATTATTATTATTATTATTACTAAGCAGGTATATACAAAAGTATAAAGGCTGTTGCTTAACGCATTGTAAGCCGCCCTGAGTCTCCGGAGAAGGGTGGCATATAAATCGAACCAATAAATAAATAAATAAGGAGAGAAGCAATCTGGAATTAAGGAGAATTTTTCTGACAGTGAGAACAATTAATCAGTGGAACGATTTGCCTCCAGAAGTTGTAGGTTTTTTTTTTTTTTTTTTTTTTGCTTTAATTTATATGCCGCCCTTCTCCGGAGACTCAGGGCGGCTTACAATGCATTAAGCAATAACCTTCATACTTTTGTATATTTATACAAAGTCATCTTATTGCCCCCACAATCTGGGTCCTCATTTCACCTACCTTAGAAAGGATGGAAGGCTGAGTCAACCTTGAGCCTGGTGAGATTCGAACTTACAGTAATTGCAGACAGCTGGTGTTAATCACAATGCTTTAGTCCACTGTACTACAGGCTCTTCCATCACTGGAAGGTGGTAGGTGTTCCATCACTGGATGCTTTTAAGAAGAGAGTGGACAACCATTTGTCTGAAATGGTATAGGATCTCCTGCTTCAGCAGGGGGTTGGACTAGATGACCTTAACGTCCCTTCCAATTCTATAAATTCTTGTCTGGCTGAGAGCAGGCTTTGCACTGCAAGCCATGCTTCAGCCGTGACACTAGTTTCTTTATTAGTCCATATTAAGAGCCCTGATGGGTACAGTGGCTAAAATGCAGTATTGCTGACAAACTCTGCTCACTGCCAGGAGTTCGATTCTGACCGGGTTCAAGGTTGAGTCAGCCTTCCATCTTTCCGAAGTCGGTAAAACGAGGACCCAAATTGTTGGGGCCAATACGCTGACTCTGTAAACCACTTAGAGAGGGCTGTGAAGGGCTGCTATGAAGTGGTATATAAGTCTAAGTGCTATTGCTGTCTTTCAGAAGATTAATTTAATTGTGATCCATCATCACCACCACTTCTGTGGAACCGTGTATGTGCACAGACACAGAAACATACACCCACACATACACGCATGTGCACACACACACACACACACACACACAAACATACACACATCAATTTCCGAGTAAACATTGAAGGTGTACTGATAGATTAAGAGTCAGTCCAGAGATCAACTTAGTTGGTTGCAGAGGAGGGTTCTACTTACCTTTACTATCGGTTCGCAATGGGAATAGGAATAGACACGCAATAGGAACCGGTCCGAACTGGGGGCAACCCACCACTGGTTGGTTGGTTGGTTAAGGAGATGTCTACCTCAGTTGAACTTCTCCGAGTCAAGTTGCAAACGGGAATATTTTCTTCTCTGCTGAAGAGTATATAAAGACAGTTTCATCAACTACTTCATTAACAGCTACCCATTATTTTTATTGGTAAGCAGCCAATGTCTAATTCGACTTTCACTGGGAATCATATGTATTATGCAGCTGATGGAAAAAACACCTTTTATTTTATCCCCCCCCTTTTTTTAATCTAACATTTGTTAGCCCCCTTGGTAGAAAGCCACAAAATGTTGGCAAATTTTTAAACCTTGAAACAGAAAAGCGTCGTAAATATTGTCCAACACTTCTAGCAGAAATAGAAGCAGTGTTGCTACCATGAAGATATTGGTGAAAGTGAATTGACTGAGTTGGATGAAAATAAATATTAAGAGTCAGAAATATGCAAAAACAGCGGAGCCGTCTGTTCTAAACCAGGGTTGACATTTATGCTAAAATTTAGTTCTGTGCTGTTTGCTAAAAAAAAAAAAAAAAAAAAGGAAACTGAATACATCCACCAAAGTCACCAGGCACTGAACTCGACTTGAAGACGAATTTACTTTTAATGATTAATGTAAGAACTGTAAACTACAAAATCCATTTGTCTGCAGCAAAGCAAGCGAAAAGCAGATCAAAGAAAAAGCAAAAACAGCAGGAACAAAAGATTATTTTTTTTTCTGGCTTTCTCCCAGCTTCTCTCTGTTTAGCTCGAGCCGATGAGTTTTTACATATTTTGCACCTTCAGACAGGATGCTTTCAATACTCCATCCATCCATCTCCTCCCCGTCCTCCTCCACTTCCTCTTGTTCTGCAGGACCGAATTCATATGCAGAAGTCTTTGTACTTTCTTGTCCTTGGTAACAAATATTCTCTCACACACTCAAAAGGTCAGGTAAACAGAAAGCCCGAGAAAAAGAGGAAAGGGAAGAAAAGCAGGATTCTGGGCTTCTGAACAGCCCACCTCCCCTTGCAGTGATGGCCCTTGGCAGACACTTCGCAGTGCACTGCTCTCATGCCATCAACTCCACACGATGATGTCAGATTACCTGTGGAGTTCTTACCTTGACGACTGAAAGGGGCTGCGAGCTTGTACTGCCTGGTTAACTTCTTAGGGTGTGCCCAGGCTCATATTTACACGGAGCCTTAATTAGGCCTCATGACACAGTTGTTTTTGAAGTGGAAATGTTAAGTCCCCCGTGGGTCCTGTCACGGTGGCATTCAGAGATCAATACCTAGCTATCGTGTCAGCTAGCATGTCGTGGAGTTCCAATGCTTCCCTCCATCTTAAGACAACACCCCCCCTCCCAAATGCAAGCAGGCCTGAAGTTAACAGCCTTCAAAAGTCTGGAAAGCAATACACCTACCCACAGGAGAGACCCTTTCCATGGCAATAAAGGGGATGGGGGTGGGGGAAATGAGATGCAGAGATTTAGAGTACAGCGCAAGCTGCTGGATGTAACGGAAGCATATCTGAATTCTGGATTAATTTAATGACTGCTGATTTTGTAAGCGTTGGGTGTGAATGCCCAAAGTCTTCTTTCACAGACTTAAGAATGTTTTTTTTTTTTTTAAATTGAAAAGTTTTACAAAAAGTTTACATATTTCCCCCCCCTTCCCTACTCCACCCAGCCTCTCCCCTTCCCAACCACCCCCTCCCCCTTCCTCTTCCCAGAACAAATTACAGGGTATAACCTTCAACAATCATGATCAATCCTAGTCTAAATAATTATAACATTCCACATCTCTTGTTCCTTCAATTCCCTAATTACCCCACTAACTTGATTATTTAAAGACACACCAAATATCTATATAGTCATTCATAACCTATCTGCAATTTCTTATTCCGGTATTTATTTTGAATATAATCTATCCATCTTCTCCAGTCTCTTAAGTATCTTTCATTTGAATGATCCTCCAAGTACGCTGAAATTTTTGCCATTGTGCCACCAACAGTCTTGCTGCAGTTATTAAATTCAAAATCAATTTAGTCTCTATAACTGTACAATCCATAACTATACCCAGCAGAAACAGCTGTGGTGTAAATTTCAACCTCTTTTTAAGAATATTTTGTAAAATCCACCAAATTTTTATCCAAAATGCTTTAACCTTTTTACATGTCCACCAAATATGGAAATAAGTGGCATCCTCACAATTACATCTCCAACATTTTGGTTGTACGTTCGGATACATACGAGATAACTTTTTTGGATCTAGATGCCATCTATAAAACATTTTATAAAAGTTCTCCCTTAAATTTTGCGCTTTGGTAAATTTCACATTTGTCACCCATATTTTTTTCCAAGTTTCCATCATTATTGGCTGTTCAAAATTCTGCGCCCATTTTATCATTCAGACTTAAGAATGTTTAGTTGCATTGGCCTTCTCTGTCTCTCGAATCCCTCCCTCTGCTGCCACAACACAAACACAGACGGGAAAAATAGGAGTAATATAGGCAGAATAGTCTAAGGCAACAGTCACCAACTGGTAGTCCATGGACCACTGGTGGTCTGCAAGAAAATTTTGGTGGTCCACAGAAAAATTATTTGCATTTTTTATATTGCACTAAATCAAGGGTCCTCAAACTACAGCCCCTGGGATGGATACATGCAATGAACGTTGCTGCAGAGAGTCTCATCCTTCAGGGTCTTTTTGTGTGGGTCAGAGGGGGGAAGAAATTCCAACATGGGGTCTGCTTCAGCCTCCTGGTGTGGGGCTTTGGGTGAAGGTTGGAGGGAAGCGCCGCTGGTGGTGAAGAGCCGGAGGACCTTGTTCCAGTGGGACTGCATCATGTCCTGAAACTGGCTGACCATCTCAGACTGCTGAGCCTCCATACGCCGGTACATGGCCTTGCACTCCCGCAGGTCTTTCCTCTGCTTGGAAAGCCTATGCTCGTAGTACTCAGTGAGGTGCTTCTGCTGAGTCTCCTTCTCAGTCAGATCCAATTTGAACTAAGCCAGCTGTTTTGCCAACTCTTTCTCCTGGTGGCTGCTTAGCTCCAACAACTGCTTCCTGTTGGGGCCCTAAGGAGCCCGGGCAGGCAGGCGAGGAGTAGTGAGAAGAGGCTGGCAAGGCACCTCTCGATGTGAGTGACATCGAGTTGACCATGCCCACCCAATTACATGACCACCTTGTCAACCAGTCATTAGGCAGATCATATTAGTGGTTCACGGGATTTAAAATTATGAATTTAGTGGTCCCTAAGGTCTGAAAGGAACTCTGGGAGTTGAAGTCCACAAGTCTTAAAGTTGCCAAGGTTGGAGACCCCTGGTCTAAAGAGCCCAAGATTGACTTTGGAGAAGCCACCCAGAAGCTCTTGAAGCAACACAAGATGCAGAAGAAGCACATGTTAAGGCAGGCATGAAAGTATAAGATTCAGGTGGACTCTCTCTCCAGCCCTGGGCTAGCGTAAACAGACTTGCAGAATTTTTTTCTTCATAAATATTTTTTATTGTTTTGTATCACATATTCCATTACTATGTTTTAACAGTGTGTTTTCTAGGTGTACAAAGTGTTAACATATAAAATTATCATAATCAGAATACTATAAAATCTGGAACAAAGTGTATTATTGGTTGGAAAGGAGAAAAGGAGTTGGAACAAAAAAGATTTAGGGTTTGTAGAATTAGTACTGGATAGTGTTAATTAATGTAAATAGTAAAAAAAAAAAGAGTAAATAGATAGTAAATGAAGACAAGGGATATGTATATAACAGGGGTGGGTTCTACTTACCTTTACTACTGGTTCACAAAGGGGCTGCGTACGTGCAACGAGGCCGCGCAGGAGGAGATGGGTGATAGAATTGATGAGAAGACTAATAATAATAGTAATGCAGACTTAGTGAATAGTTTGACAGTGTTGAGGGAATTATTTGTTTAGCAGAGTGATGACGTTGGGGAAAAAAACTGTCCTTGTGTCTAGTTGTTCTGGTGTGCAGTGCTCTATAGCCTCGTTTTGAGAGTAGGAGTTGAAACAGTTTATGTCCAGGGTGTGCGGGGTCTGTAAATATTTTCCCAGCCCTCTTTTTGACTCGTGCAGTATACAGGCCCTCAATGGAAGGCTGGTCGGTAGCCATTGTTTTTTCTGCAGTTCTAATTATCCTCTGAAGTCTGTGTTGGTCTTGTTGGGTTGCAGAGCCAAGCCAGACAGTTATAGAGGTGCAGAGGATAGTTTCTCAGTCATGTTTTTTTCTTGCCTAAAGTGAGACTAAAACTCAGAGTCTCCTGATTTCTAGCCTGATGCTTTAACCACAAGGCCAAGCAGGCTATTTTTGGGGACATCATAAGAGTTCAAATCAAGATTGGAGTGTTACGGCTCCTCCTGATTCCTAGACTACTGCTGATCTTTGGGGGAATATTGGTGGCAGATAGCTGCGATGAGGAGAAAAACTGTACGTTTAGAGATGTGGAGAATAACATGGGGGAAAAGACTAGCAAATTGAGATTCTAATCATATCATATTTGGGAAGACAGTTGGTAATTTATTGCTCCCAGGGAGGAAAACCGCAGAAAGAATTTCAGTTCTAGTTGATAAGTGGTTTTTCAATTTAAATTTTCAAGATCAGATAGCTTTTTTAAAAGCACGTTTAGGAGTAAAACTGTATTCTAATTGGAGCATTGGTACACACAAAATCAAGAGCTGAGTTGTTGCATGTAATGGAGATTAATAGTGTAAAAATGCTTCTTTGGGAGTAAAACAAAACCTTTGCAAAGTAGATTTCACTCAGAAATATAGGGTTCCAGAACCTTGTAAGATTGGATGGCATCTGTTCTGTCTATCCTTGCAAACCGAAATCACTGGATATAATTTTGATATTTGGCTGTTGGCTGTATTAAACTTGAGAACAAAAAGAAAACAGAAGCCTTCAAAACTGAAGAAAATTCCAATTTTTAAATCTAAGAATGCTCTCTTTGCTTCTCTGTTTATAAGCATTGTCTTTACTTCCCCACAAAGATTCATTTCCTGGGCTGCTTAAAATGCAATGGAAGCCCAATGCACGAGTAATAAGTGCGATCAAAATAGGTTAAAATGTTATTTGCCATCAAAATTCCAAATGAATATAACATTTTAGTCTGGCACTGGGGGAAGAATGAAATTGTCAAGCTGTGAAATTTACTGTTTTCAGAAGTACTGATGGGCATCAATTTAGCTAGTGGTAACAAGTAGAGAAATGCATAGGGGGCAAAATTATCAAGAGCTACACCCACCCACCCACAAAAGCACAAAAAGAGATAGAGACAGAGAAGAGAGGGGGGGAGAAAGAAAGAAAGAAAGAAAGAAAGAAAGAAAGAAAGAAAGAAAGAAAGAAAGAAAGAAAGAAAGAAAGAAAGAAAGAAAGAAAGGGAGAGGGAGGGAGGGAGGAAAATAAAGAGAATGAAGGAAGGAAGGAAGGAAGGAAAGAAGAAAGAAAGAAAGGAAGAAATCTTGAATTCTGAAATTATACAGAAAGAAAAGACTCCCACACTGAATTCCAGTTGAAGAAAGGGAATTTGCTTCTGAGTATTTATTATTATTACTTTGTAAAGAAAGGGCGGGAGGGAGGAAAATAAAGAAAAAGAAAGAGAGTGAAAGAGAAAAAAGAAAGAAGAGAAGACGAGGTGGAGGGAGGGAGGGAGAAAGAAAGAAAGAAAGAAAAAAAGAAAGAAAGAAAGAAAGAAAGAAAGAAAGAAAGAAAGAAAGAAAGAAAGAAAGAAAGAAAGAAAGAAAGGGAGATGGCAGGAGGGAGGAAAATAAAGAGAAGGAAGGAAGGAAGGAAGGAAGGAAGGAAGGAAGGAAGGAAGGGAGGGAGGGAGGGAGGGAGGAAAATAAAAAAAGAAAGAGAGAGAGAAAGTGAAAGAAGAGAAGAGATGGAGGAAAGGAGGGAGGGAGGAAAAAAGAAAGGAAGAAAGAAAGAAAGAAAAGGAGATGGCGGGAGGGAGGAAAATAAAGAGAAGGAAGGAAGGAAGGAAGGAAGGAAGGAAAAAGGAAAGGGAGGGAGGGAGGAAAATAAAAGAAAGAGAGAGAAAGAGAAAGAGAAAGAAGAGAAGAGATAGAGGGAGGGTGGGAGGGAGGGAGGAAAATAAAAAGAAAGAAAGAAAGGAAAAAGAAAGGAAGGAAGGAAGGAAGGAAGGAAGGAAGGAAGGAAGGAATCTTGAATTCTGAAATTATACAGAAAGAAAAAGACTCCCACGCTGAATTCCAGTTGAAGAAAGGGAATTTGCTTCTGAATATTTCTTATTCTTATTCTTATTTTGTAAAGGTGAATTATGGTTGACCCCTGGCTTTCATTCCTCTAGGACCGTGATGGTGAACCTATGGCATGTGTGCCAGAGGTGGCATGAAGAGCCCTCTCTGTGGGCATGTACGATGTCGCTCCAGCTCAGCCAGCTGGTCGTTGGGTTTCTGACACACGTATGTGCACTGGCCACCTGGTCGTTGGGTTTCCGGCGCTCTGGTGCGCACGTGCACACACGCCTTCCGGTTTGGGCATTCTGTGCCTAAAAGGTTCACCATCACTGCTCTAGGCTAAAGTGCTTAAAATGTTCTCCTTCCATTCTACAATTACCTATGTGCTACTCAGCAGCCTCTCTGGCTAGTTTGCCCCTTTTCCAGTTTGAAACAAACAAACAAACAAACAAAAACCAGAGAAAGAGAGTTGTGTGCAATTCTATGGATGCCTGGGAGCCCAAGAGTCTCCTGCTGGAGAGATAATTATATATTGAAAAACAAGCATTCCCCGTGTGTCATTTTAGCTCATCACAAAATAAGCCTGCTGTAAATCAGTTCAAAAATACTACCAAGAGAAATCTGAAGTAATTTTCCAAGCATTCTAAGAGGAAGGTTAAAAAAAAAACCCTCTCAAATGAGAGAAAAAAAAATGCAAGGCAAGTTTTAGGATACCACTGTTTAAATATCTTTCTAGGACACAATTATAGAATAGAATAGAACAGAACAGAACAGAATAAGGAATAGAATAAGGAATAGAATAGAATAGAATAGAATAGAATAGAATAGAATAGAATAGAATAGAATAGAATAGAATAGAATAGAATAGAATAGAATAGAATTCTTTATTGGCCAAGTCTGATTGGACACACAAGGAACTTGTCTTTGGTGCATATGCTCTCAGTGTACATAAAGAAAAAAAAATATATTCATCAAGAAGCATAAGATACAACACTTAGTGATAGTCATAGGATACTAATAAGCAATCAAATCATACTAGGAAACAATAAAAACAGTATAAGTTGTAAAGATACAAGCAACATGGATATAGCCATAAGTGGGAAGAGTTAGGTACTAGTAAGGATGAGAAGAAGAGTTGTAATACAGTCTTAGTAGTTAATTTGACAGTGTTGAGGGAATTATTTGTTTAGCAGAGTGGTGTGCAGTGCTCTATAGCTTCGTTTTGAGGGTAGGAGTTGAAACAATTTATGTCCAGGATTTGAGGGGTCTGTAAATATTTTCACAGCCTCTTTTTGACTCCTGCAGTATACAGGTCCTCAATGGAAGGCAGATTGGTAGCCATTGTTTTTTCTGCTGTTGTGACTATCCGTTGAAGTCTGTGTCTCTATAGTATTCCCAGCAGTGAAGATTCCAGTAGCAATATTGGCAACTTATTATAGGACTTGGTTTGGTCCTACAAGGAGAAAAGGGCTTTCTCTATGCAGCGATGTCTGAACATTTTCTACCCACTGCTTCCTAAAGAAATACCTTTTGTTTGCCCTTACAGACCACCCATCACTATCACTGTTGGTGGAAGGTCATTTCTCCAGAAGAACGAGCAAGGGTATCCACCTTGAGTTATCCTTGATTACTCTCTCAAGGGCAGAATGAGTGCAATACAGTGTAATCTTATCTATTTATCATCTATCTATACCAGGGGTGTCAAACTTGATTTCATTGAGGGCCACAGCAGTGTTGTGTTTGACCTTGGGGGGCCATGGTGGGCGTCACTAGCTTGATGTCACTCATGTCAGGGGGGGCACATGTGGTGGCCCGAGCGCCCTGCCAGCGAGAATGGGCTCTCAAGCTCCAGCCCGAGCTGTGATGGCCTCCTGCAACCCTCTGCCAGCAAAAACAGAGCTTCGGAGGGCTGTGAGCTCTGTTTTTGCTGGCAGAGGCACCGTGGGCCAGTCCTTCACTGTTTCCAGGGCA
>NW_027256896.1:6376130-6441130 GCF_029215685.1 Pituophis catenifer annectens | reverse complement strand
CTTCCTTCCTTTCTTAATAAATATAAAAAACCATCAAGAAAGGTTCTTTCCTGCCATCATTGTCTCCAACCACTTGGCAGTAATAAAAGAAATTATTCTATTTTAGCTCCTGTAATTGTTAGTCAAATAATGCATGGAAGCAAACCAGTCAAAGGAGGATAACTATCTGAGTGAGAACCACTAAAAAAGCAGATGCAAAAATGTGCCCTGACTGAGAAGGGGGCCAACCCCAAAGTTTATTACCCAGAACCCCAGAAATGGGTGACCAATTTATTCTTTGCTACAGGGAAATAGTCTAGGTCCATGATGGTGAACCTATGGCATGCGTGCCACAGGTGGCACATGGAGACGTATCAGTGGGCACTCGAGCTCAGCTCTGCTAGCTGATTTTCGGGCCTTCCGGGCCTATAAGAAGTTGGCAAACGAGTCATTTCCGGCCTCCGGAGGGCTTCCGGAGGGGTGGAGAAGGCCATTTTCACCCTCCCCAAGCTCCTAGAAAGGCTCTGGAGCCTGGGGAGAGCGAAAAAACGGGCCTTCTGGTGCCACCAGAAGTCGGCAAATGGGCCATTTCTGGCCTCCGGAGCGCCTCTGGGGGGGTGGGGAACCCCCAAGAAAGCCTCTGGAGCCTGCGGAGGGCAAAAAACGGGCCTACCAGGCACACCATGCCATCGTGTGCCAAAAGCGGGGGGAGCCTGTGGAGAGTCGCATGCACATACGCGGGGCACATTGAATTATGAGTGTAGGCACACACGCATGCGACCCCCCCCGCTCCCCCTGCTTTTGGCACGTGATGGCAAAAAGGTTAGCCATCACTGGTCTAGGTCCACTAGGAGTTGTGTAGAAGGAGGCACCATATTTTAAAGGCTGAGCTGGGCCACCCTTAGTCAAGAGGTACAGGCCAGGTTATCTCAGTGGCCAGGGAGATTTTTGGCTCTTCTCTTCTGCACTCCTTTTTTTAATTTTTTTATTTATTTATCTTTTTTATTATTATATAAAATACAAAGAAGAAAAGAAAATAGGAAATTAAGGGAAGGAAGGGAGGGGGGAAAGGGGGTGTGAAATGAAGGGGGAAGAGAAAAAGAAAGAAAAGGGGGCATTGACTTCCAACTCTTCATAGCACAGTACAAGATAAACACAATCCAACTTGTTGCTTTTACAGATTAATATATAATTAGCCATTCCTATAACACCAAATCTTTCTAATCAAAAAAACCAAGGTCAAAGTTTCGTTTTTTCCCCTTCACAAGCACAAATTCCAGAAGTGATATTCAAATAAGAACATATTTTCCTCTTTGAATAAAATAACCAATTTAACCATTCCTGCTTTATCTTCCGTGCTATGGAAATGATGTGCACTCCTTCAAGATGTGCAAAGATGGGAACATTAGAACCGGGCTTCCCAACCTTGGCCATTTTAAGACATGTGGACTTCAACTCCCAGAATTCCCCAGCCAGCATAGCACACCTCTTAAAGTTGCCAAGGTTGGGAAACCCAGCACTAGATTTCTCACAATGCACGTGATGCAAGATTAAGCCACCTATATAGATCATCCACACGTGATATGCAACTGCGGCTTCATACGGATTGTGGAAAGCTACTTTTTTCCTTTCTGAGCATGTGATGGAAGTATGATAAAGTATAGGAATACCAGCAGAAGTAGAGCCATCCTGAGACATTCCCATAGGCTACAACTGTCAGGGTTCTGACGGATGCCCTAATTAAATCATGAGCCTCGAGCCAAGCTTCAAAAGAAATCCAGTTATTTATTACGAGCTTCATGTCGGCACGTTCCAAGTGAAGCCAACTCTGACCCCACATAATTTGCGCCCCAATCATGACCCTGTTTCCCCCCTCCTCCCAGGGTGTGTCATCAAGTCACGTTCGCCAACAGAGCAATTTCGTGGGTTGTAGAGATAACTCCCCTCTGGCTCCTGTGAGTAACCCTGGGAGACAGCCTTGAGAGAGAGATGTCTGGAATGTACTTTTGTTTTTGGCTGCCGTGCTGCTTCTCTGTTTTCCCATCCCCCTTGCGTATGGCAACTCGAAAGCAGGCCAGGGATGCTTTGCGAGTTGACAACAACCCTTCGATGACATGACCTTGTTATTTTAGGCTCCAGACCTACGGGTTACTTTGATGCTCTTCGAAAACACATGTCCCTAGGTATTTTCTGAATGCTCATTAATTGGTCCCTCTGATGTGTGTTGCCTTCATACAAAGGCATGGACTTTGGTCACTGAAGCAAGGCACATTAAAAAAAAAAAACTCACAAAACTGAAGGAGATAATTTAGCCGGGTAAATCAGCCCCACATGTCTGTTTTGACTTAATTAAATAAAAACAAAAAGTTGTCTCGTTTCACCTTTGAAGAGCTACGAATTGGAAGTTCTTCAGAAACCAGAAGTTTCTCAGGAGGGACTTGGCCCTCGAAAGGGCCTCCTTAGAGCCATTTTAATTTTATCTGGCGGACATTCCTGATAGATTCCACATATTGGGATACAGCTCTGGAAAGATACATCCCACAAAAATATACGTGGAATCCACTCCACAACAATTTATTCAAGGCCTGAATGTATTGATTTTTTTTTCAGGACTGAAAATTGTGAGGTTGTTATCAATACTGCAAATAAATTAGAACTCAATACTGTTTTCAAACGGCTATCTCTTGATGGTTGTTGGGTTTTTTTCCCCCTCTCAATACTAAAATCTAGTTTTATTTCAGTAGCAAAAGAAGAAACTTAGTGTCAAGCACACATCTTTGAAAGCCCTCAGGACACGGTCAAGTATAAATTTTATAACCTGTAATGAAACTTTATGAAAGTTTGCTTCTCTCTAGGTAGCAAATGCACATCAATTGTTGGTGAGGGATTTCTCTGTGCTGTATAGCAAATCTGCATTATCGATTGTCTTATTATTACACTATGTTTTAAAGGGGACACATCTTTATCCAATGGAGATATCTTTAGATATATATTTAGAGTGGTTTCTTTGACTTTTTAAACCGTTCGGGAAAATTGGTGATTTACTTTTCATGGAAGAAAGAAAACGATACTTTAAGTCAGAGCTTAAGGACTCTTTGATTTTTTTTAAATTTTATTTTAAAAAGAATTTACAATCTTTTTTTTTTTCCCCTGGCTTTCAATTTTCTTTCAAAGCAGCAAGGGAAATCTTCCAGAATGCGGTATTTCAAGTAACTCAATTTGCCAAAATCACATTTTTATTGTAGTTAAGAATAAATTGGGAAGGTTTGCAGTTTGGAGAGCTGTAGTCCTGTGCCCAAGGAATGAGCAATGTTTATTTAAAAAATATATATATATATTTTGATTTATTTATTTGTCAAACGTGTATAAGATAACAGATGTAAATATAAACATGATTATAAACACAGGAAATGGATATGAATAAATGGGGACAGTAGGACAGGGATGGAAGGCACGCTGGTGCGCTTATCTACGCCCTCCTCTTAGGAATGGGGTGAGGTCAACAGTAGACAGCCTAAGGTTAAAGTTTTGGGGGTTTGGGGAAGAAACCACAGAGTCAGGTAGTGCATTCCAGGCATTGACCCCTCTGTTGCTGAAGTCGTATCTTCTGCAATCGAGTTTGGATAATGTATAATCCACAGATTGCAAATAACTTCCAATGGTGGTTTCTCTGTCGAACCCCTCCAATTTGAATGACTTTGAGAATTTGACTTCCCGGAATTTCCTAGTCACCATACTGAGAATTAAGAGATGTCTGTGTCTTTTTAGAATTCATAGAGAAATGGAGTTGGAAGGGACCTTGGAGGTCTTCTATTCCAGCCCCCTGCTGGAGCAAGAGACCCTATATCAGGGTTGTCAAACTTGATTTCACTGAGAGCCACATCAGGGTTGTGTTTGACCTTGGCTGGGGGGACATGGCCAGGGGTAGGCATGGCCAGCAAGATGTCACTTGTGTCAGGGGTGCCTGTGGGGGCTCAAGCTCTGTGCCAGTGAAAATTGAGCTCAGAAGGGCTGCCTGTGGCCCTCATGAGCTCTGTTTTTGGCTGCAACAGCCTCCTGCAAACCTCTGCTCCATTTTTGCTTGCAGAGGCATTGTGGGCTGTTCCTTTGATGTTTCCAGGGTGGCCCCACGGGCCAGATCTAAACACCCCATGGGCCGGATCTGGCCCCAGGGCCTTGAGTTTGACAACTGCTGCCCTATACCAGGGGTGAAACCCAGAAGGTTCTGACAGGTTCTGGAGAACTGGTAGCGGAAATTTTGAGCAGTTCGGAGAACCGGCAGCAGAAATTTTCAGTAGTCCGGAGAACAGGCAAATACCACCCCTGGCTGGTCCCAGAGTGGGGTGGGAATGGAGATTTTGCAATATCTTTCTCCCAGGAATGGGGTGGGAATGGAGAGTTTGCAATATCCTTCCCCTCTCATGCCCACCAAGCCACGCCCACCAAGCCACACCACGCCCACCAAGCCACGCCCACAGAACCGGTAGTAAAAAGAATTTGGATTTCACCACTGCCCTCTACCATTCCTGACAAATGGCTGCCCAGTCTCTTTTTGAAGGTCTCTAGTGATGGAGCACCCACAAGTTCTGAAGGCAACTTCTGTTCCATTAGTTGATTGCTCTCACTGATAGGAAATTTCTCCTTCGTTCTAGGTTGCTTTTCTCCTTGGTTAGTTTCCATCCATTATTTCTAGTCTTGCCTTTTGGTGCTTTGGAAAATAGTTCGACTCCTTTGTCTTTGTAGGAGCCCCTCAAATACTGGAAGACTGCTATCATGTCCCCCCAAGTCCTCTTTTTCACTAGACTAGCCATACCCAATTCCTGCAACCGTTCTTTGTATGTTTTATCCTTTAGTCCCTTAACCATTCTTGTTGCTCTTCTCTGCACTCTTTCCAGAGCCTGAACATCTGTATTCCAAGTGTGTCCTTACTAAGGTTTTGTAAAGCAGTGCTAGAACTTCATGTGATCTTGATTTTTTTCCCAAGGCTTTCTTGTTGGTCTCAAAGCCTTTAACATCGGACATGTTATTGGATCAGCCCATCTGTAAGAGTTAGAATACTGAATAATTGTGTATTAGTCTTGATCATTCTGTGATCTTTGTGTGTGTGTGTTTTAATCTTCTTGATCTATTTTTTCAATTCTAATCCTAATCTCATCCTCACAATTGCAAATTTATTTGTGGGTTTATTAAATTTATATTCTGACCATCTCGCTATCCAGAGTTCGGTGGCCATCCAAACTGACTCAGTTAATAAATACATAAAAATAAAAGTCCATTTACCTGAAGGACATCCACATTGGGGAAAACCGATGTAGTCTGTTCTTGGGAAAGCAATTATTCTCTCTGGAATTGCGCGTTTTGCTGAACGGGAGTGTGTTTTGGTGTTTAACATGTTACATGGCTCAGGCTAGCCTAGACTAGTAGATGGCGGTACTGCAGAAATTCAGAAATATAATAAATAAAATATGAATTCTCCAGGCCAAGGCTATTGGGAATTAGCACTGCTGGAACAAACTGCCCCTTTTTGAAGCTGTACTGAGGGTCTCTCTAGAGTTAATCCAAGCAAGTGAATGTGTAACATTTTTCATTCAAAATACTTTCCATCTGAGTTCAGCAATCCTAAATTATCAGGTTTTGTTCCTTGAGTAGAATCCGTGCCTGAGAAATTATCTGTGGCCAATTGAGGAACAAAAGTGGAGTGGAGTGGAGTGGAGTGGAGTGGAGTGGAGTGGAGCGGAATAGAATAGAATAGAATAGAATAGAATAGAATAGAATAGAATAGAATAGAATAGAATTCTTTATTGGCCAAGTGTGATTGGACACACAAGGAATTTGTCTTTGGTGTATATGCTCTTTGGTGCATATGCTCTCAGTGTACATAAAAAGAAAAGATACATTTGTTAAGAATCATAAGGTACAATACTTAATGATAGTCATAGGGTACAAATAAACTATCAAATCATACTAGGAAACAATCAGTATGAATCGTAAGGATACAGCAACAAGTTACAGTCATACAGTCATAAGTGGGAGGAGATGGCAAGGATATTGATAGGAACAATAAGAAGTTTAATAGTAATAGTAATGCAGCCTTAGTGAATAGTTTGACAGTGTTGAGGGAATTATTTGTTTAGCAGAGTGATGGTGTTTGGGAAAAACTGTTCTTGTGTCTAGTTGTTCTGGTGTGCAGTGCTCTATAGCCTCGTTTTGAGGGTAGGAGTTGAAACAATTTATATCCAGGATTTGAGGGGTCTGTAAATATTTTCACAACACTCCTTTTGACTCGTGTTTCCTTCCTTGTTTTCTGTGATGGATTTCTAGAATTATTTTAAGAATGAACACATTGCAGCTTGAAATGTAATTGACTATTGACAGATGATTGGATTTTGGATATTTACCTGCAATCTCTTGAGTCTTTCACTTTCCAATCTTATCAGAGGAAGGAATATTAGGAACAATTGTAAGTAATAATTTGTCCCAACAGTGCATCACGAACTAATAGAAAGGGTCCAACTCCATGAATAAATCAATCCTATACAGGTAGTCCTTGACACTTACGACCACAATTGAGCACAATTTTTTTGTTGCTAAACAAAATGTTTGTTAAGTGAGTTTTGCCCCATTTTACAACTTGTCTTGCCACAGTTCACCACACTATAAAAAAGATGTTGAGACTCTAGAAAGAGTGCAGAGAAGAGCAACCAGGATGATTAAAGGACTGGAGGCTAAAACATACGATGAACAGTTGCAGAAACTGGGCATGGCTAGTCTAGTGAAGAGAAGGACCAGGGGAGACAGGATAGCAGTCTTCCAATATTTGAAGAGCTGCCACAGAGAGAAGGGGGACAAGCTAATCTCCAAAGCACCCGAAGGCCAGACAAGGAATAATGGATGGAAACTGATCAAGGAGAGATTCAACCTGGAAATAAAGAGGGATTTTCTGACAGTGAGAACAAGCAACCCATGGAACAGAAGTTGTGGGAGCTTCATCACTGGAAGCTTTCAAGAAGAGACTGGACAGCCATTTGTCAGAAATGGTGTAAGGCCTCCTGCTTGGGTGGGGTCCTTTCCACCTCTGTTAATCTGTAATCTGTAAATTGTTAAGTGAATCACAGCAGCTGTTAGCGACCCAGTTGTTAAGTGAACCTGGCTTCCCCGTTGACTTTGCTTGTCAAAAGACCTCAAAAGGGGAATCACGTGACCCCGGGATTATGCGATAGTCATAAATGTGAGTCAGTTGTCAGGCATCTGAATGTAAATCACGTGACCATGGGGATCCTGGAACAGTCTTCAATGTGAAAAATTGTCATAACAAGTCATTTTTTTCCCAATGCTTTTATCTAAACGAACTGTTGTAAGTCACCATTCCTCTTATTTAGAGGAAAAAGTAGGTAATTAATCTGAAAGTTAATTATTGTGACTTCAAAAGGTCAAAAGACCACCTGGTGATGTAACATCACTGGAAAGAGTGGATCAAGTTTTTGGATGGAGGAAGAGTGAAATTTGATTGAGAATAGAAGAAAACATACAAAATTGCCATTTGGGGAAATAAATGCTCTCTCCTTTATATTGGGACTACTTGGGAGAACGTCAATGCAGGTATCCTTGACTTAAGACCACAACTGAGCCCAACATTCCTGTTGTTAAGTAAAACATTGGTTCAGTGAGTTTTGCCCCATTTTACGACCTTCCTTGCCACAGTTGTTAAGTGAGTCACCTGGTTGTTAAGTGAATCTGGCTTCCCTATTGACGTTGCTTGTCAGAAGTGTCAGAATATTCATGACTGGGAAGACATGGTAACAAGGTCAGCCAATGAATAGGCATAGCAACTAAGTCAGCCAATTGGGAGCTGAGACAGACTGGAGCCAGGGCGTGTCTTAGTCTGCAGCTTATGATTCTGTGCAGAGAAACGAAACTGAAACCAGCACAGTGTGTGTGTTAAGTCTCTCTGCTGTACTCTGTGTGTGAACATGTCTGCTGATCTGAGCTGAAGAATCAGCTGTTGGTCTTGTAAATATACTTTATGTGTTATTATGAATATAAAGAAGTTAATGGATCCAGCTGATTCTGGATTTGATTTTTGCAAGACACTCTGACAAGAAGGTCGCAAAAGGGAATCACATGACCATGGGACCCAACAAAGGTCATAAGTATGAACCAGTGGCCAAGCATCTGAATTTTGATCACATGTTCACGGGATGCAAAGTGCATAACTGTGAAAAATAGTGATAAATTGGTGGGGGTTTTTCCAGTGCTGTTGTAGCTTTTGAATAAAAGCTTAAACAAACTTTTATGAGGACTACCAGCAAGGAAATAGGTCAATGAACACCTGTCTTCTTTCGGGATACTTTATAGAGTGGTTTTTTTTGGTCCTTGATTGTGTTTTTGGAACAAGCCATCATTTTAACGAAGTTTTTAATGAATGAAGAAACAGTAATCTTTACAAAATGCATGATGTATGATGGCATCAAAGACAATCTTTGGAGAAGGTTTATATTCAGGCCAATTTTTATTTGACTAAGATGGACTGTCAGATCTCATGGAAAATGTGATACTCCTCGTTCAATTGTTTTGTTTTGGGGAGAAGGATTAATTTACTGCTTGTAAAAGTAAGGAACTTTTTATCACTTTCTCCCACAAAGTAGAACTAAATCAAATTGATGGGACAGGCGTCCACTGCAAATCATGAGAATTAACGTCAATAATGAAATAAAACATTGCAAGCTTTATTTTTTATAGCTTTCTGGGTTTTTTTATATATTTCTGTTTATGATCAGAAGGTTGTTTATTCTAATTTAAATATTCATAGCTCCAACTTGCTGTGGAGTTTTGAAACAAAACCGAAAGAGCGAAGATTACCAAAAGTTTGTCATATTGTTACCACTGAAAACCTTCGGAATCCAACCTATTGTAAGATTAAAACCTTCTGTGTATATGTAATAGTAAAATGCTTTCATTACATTAAGGGATGTTAAACTTAACACTCTTTAAGCATGTTGCACATGCTACTGATTGGACATAAGCAGGGGTGAAATCCACCAGGTTCTGACAGGTTCTGGAGAACCGGTAGCGGAAATTTTGAGTAGTTCAGAGAACCGGCAAATACCATCTCTGGCTGGCCCCAGAGTGGGGTGGGAATGGAGATTTTGCAATATCCTTCCCCCAGGATTGTGGAGGGAATAGGGATTTTGCAGTATCCTTCCCCTGCCACGCCCATCAAGCCACACCCACCAAGCCCACCAAGCCACGCCCACAGAACCAGTAGTAAAAAAAAATGGATTTCACCACTGGACATAAGCAAAAAAAAAAAAAAATGAATAAAGAGAGGCATAGAATCAAGATTACGTGAAGTACTAGTACCACTTTACAAAACCCTAGTAAGACCACACCTGAAATACTGCAACCAATTTTGGTCACCATGCTGCAAAAAAGATTTTGAGACCTTGGAAAAAGTTCCGAGAAGAGCAACTAAGATGATCAAAGGCCTGGAGACTAAAACATAGGAAGAACAGCTGCAGGTTTTGGGTCTGGGTGGTCTAAAGAAAAGAAGAATTAGGGGTGACATGACAGCAGTCTTCCAGTATTTGAGCGGCTGCCACAAAGAAGAGGGAGTCAAAGTATTCTCCAAAGCACCTGAGGGCAGGACAAGAAGCAATGGGTGGAAACTAATCAAGGAGAGAAGCAACCTAGAACTAAGGAGAAATTTTCTGACAGAACAATTAACCAGTGGAACAGATTGCCTCCAGAAATCATGGGGGCTCCATCGCTGGAGGTTTTTAAGAAGAAACTAGACAGTCATTTATCTGAAATAGTATAGGTCCTCCTGCTTGAGCAGGGGGCAGGACTAGAAGACCTCCAAGGTCCCTTACAGCTCTGTTCTGTTCTAATTGATCAAATTATTGATCACATTCAACATTCCTATCTGTTTTATGGAAGATGCTATCACTAAAAGAATTAGCAGCAAATGGCCAAGTAGTGTAAGGTTTCCTGCCTAAGCAAGGGGTTGGACAATAAGATCTCCAAGGTCCCTTCCAACTCTTCTCTTCTCTTCTCTTCTCTTCTCTTCTCTTCTCTTCTCTACTCTACTCTACTCTACTCTACTCTACTCTACTCTACTCTACTCTACTCTACTCTACTCTATTCTATTCTATTCTATTCTATTCTATTCTATTCTATTCTATTCTATTCCTGTCTTAAAATGGCCCCAGTTGAGTACGCCATATTTTTAAACTCATAGAACTTGGAAGCTCATCCATGAAAACCTATTCAGGCTTAAAGATCTCACAGGTCTGCCATCACCACCAGCTTTTCATGATGTTCTCAGTCAACAAATGGGTCTGGAAACCTCCCTATTGTATTCCAAAAAATACAGCCACCACCCTTTGAATGCCGCCGCCAGCTTTGAACACAACGGGGCTTTCAAAAATCCTCAAATCACTTCTAAACTCCAAATAAAAATCATTACCTGGGAAAGAGATTACTCTTACGCTCCTTTTATCGGCACTCTTCTCTTCTGATGTTAAATTGTTTAGCGCCCGCGTAACATTTGTCTCGATATCAAGGTGGACCTGCTGGAATGTTTCTCATTTAGCACGTTTGACTGTATCTACAAAGGAAACCTGGGTCTGTGTGGCACTCAATATCTCCTATGGCATTGTGTGCAGCTAGGTCTCCCCTCCCAACCTTTCTCTCTCTTTCTCTCTCCGTAAAGCCATTGGGTTTTTTTCTTTTTCTTTTCTTTTTTTGCTGAAATGCGAGGCTGCGAATGGACTTGACACAAATTCAATCTAAGTTACAAAGAGCAGAGGGGGGTGGGGGCGAGAAATAGAAGCTTTTCTAGGTTGTTAGCTTTATAGCCTCTTCTTCTGCTGCTGCTGCTGCTGCTGCTATTGCTTCTTCTTCATGCAGACTCAGCTCCGTAAAATGCCTTGCAGATTGGAATGCATCAGAGGTGAGGTTGAACAGGCAAGGTATATCTAAAAAAAAAACCAAAAAAAAACCACAAAAAACCAAGCAGATTAAATGCACGTGATAAAAGAACAGGATGGTGGGCGTAGCTCGGAAGAAAGTCAAGAGGAACAAAAAAAAAATTAAAAATATCTTCTTCTTTAACCATTCTTGTCATTTTGAGGGCAATCCTTCCTTTTGGAGGTGGGAAGGAGAGAGACAATGACTGTATTTTACGGAGTATAAGACGCACTCCCTCCCCCTAAAAGAGGGTGGAAATGTTGGTGCATCTTATACACCGAATACAGCCATTTTTGGCCTCCCGAAACCCCACCCTGCACCTCCCATTTTCACCAAAAACAGGCCCATTTTTTCACAAAAACGGGGCACAGGGAGGATTTGGAAGGCCTGCAGAGAGCTCCTGGGGGCTGGGGAGGGCAAAAATGCAATGCGTAAAGGAGAGGTGGGTTGCAGCAGGTTCTGACCAGTTCTGTAGAACCGATAGTGGAAATTTTGAGTAGTTCGGAGAACCGGTAGTAAAAATTCTGACTGACCTGCCCCCATCTATTCTCTGCCTCCCAAGTCCCAGCTAATCGGGAGGAAATGGGGATTTTGCAATAACCTTCCCCTGGAGTGGGGTGGGAATGGAGATTTTACAGTATCCTTCCCCTGCCATGCCCACAAAGCCACGCCCACAGAACCAGTAGTAAAAAATTTTGAAACCCACCACTGTCGTGGGGGGTTTGAGAGGCGAAAAACAATGGGATGCACAGAGGGTTTGGGAGGCCTGCAGAGTGCTCCTGGGGGCCGGGGAGAACCAAAACTTTTTTTCTTGTTTTCCTCTTCGAAATCGTGATGCATCTTATACTCTGGGGCATCTTATAGTCCAAAAAATATGGTAGTTTTCTATATTTACCACTTTGATTTATATTCTGCCTTTGTAACTGTGAGGCACTCAAGGAACTTAATGGGCTTATCCTAAAAATGGCAACCACCAAAAAAAAAATAAATGGATTTAGAAAACTGAAACGGTTTGCAATGCCTTAATGCTGAAAAAGAGAAGAGAATGGGATCCTTTGGCTGTTTGTATTCAATAGCTTGAGAGCAATGCCAAAAAAGGGAACTCTTTGACCCACAGAGGCATCAGATGAGCCTCGGGAAAACACAAGGAAGCCTCTCCTGCCAACCTTATTGAAGAGACGGATTCCTGCAGAGATACACCATTGTTTCATAGTCAAGTCCTAATCTCTTTAGAGCTTTCAAAGCCAAAGCCAAAACCCTGAACTCTGCTTAGGAAACAAACCATTAGAGGTCTTTGAAACACAGGCATAATTTCCTCCTAGAAGCATGTACTAGTTAGCAGTCTTGAATAAGTCGAAATTCCTGGATGCTTGATATATGGGAAGATTCATGCGTCTCCCCAGGTGCAATCATGATATAATTGAACCAGAGGTTTCCTGCCTTCCAGAGCCAATCTTAATTCCACTTGCTTTGTTATGACTTATATTCTGTCCCCTAATTTACTGTGATTATGGGGTTGTTCGTGAACATATGGTGTCTTTGTCAGGTTGTCTAAAACCAAATATAACAAAGCATGAAAGAGACAGTCTAAGATTGTTGGAGAAGCTATCTCAGGAAGTCCAGGACAAGATCCAAGAGAGACATTTGGGGTAAGGAGATTTTGAGATGGAGATGCTTTCAAACCATTAATATTCTTAAGAGAGGACAGACACTTGTGAAATTATATCTCCCATATAACCATAAAATGATGGATGGATGGATAGATAGATGATGGATGGATGGATGGATGGATGGATGGATGGATGGATGGAGAGAGAGAGAGATGATAGAGCAGTGGTGAAATCCGGCCAGATCTATCATGCTTGCACAAACCGGTAGCGCCGGTGGCAGGAGGCTCCACCCACCCGCCGGGATGTCATTATGTTTTTGATCCTCTGCACATGTGCAGAAGGCTCTGTGCATACACAGAAGAGGCACATGCGCGCATAGCACGCTCCCATTCGCAAACCGGTAGCAAAGGTAAGTGGATTTCACCGCTATGATAGAGAAGGAGATAATGGATGGACAGATAGATGATAGATGATGGATGGATGGATGGATGGATGGATGGATGGATGGATAGAGAGAGAGATAGAGAGATGATGGATAGATGAGAGATGATGGATGGAGAGATGATGGAGAGATGGAGAGAGAGAGAGAGAGAGAGAGAGAGAGAGAGAGAGAGATGATAAATAGAATAAAAGTGTTAAAAAGAAAATAGCTGAACACATTGAATAACATGTTTGAAGAAATGCTGTTCCATAGAAAGGAGAATATTATCCTTGGCGTTTTGCAGATGATACTTTGGAGAGTCTACCTGAGGCTTTGATCCCCTTGCTTTCATTCTGAAAAGTATACAGAAGTCAACTTGACCTAACTTGACCATTTGCGTATAATTCTTTTAGTGTTAGCCTCTTCCATAAAACAGATATGAATGTTGAACGAACATGACCTTCCTTTAGTCCAATCGGTAGCTCTATTGTATAAAAGAACCCAGCGTTACTGTGAAAAGTTGCTTAAAGAGTGTTAATCTACTTGGCGGCTAAGATGCTGTAGGAGGAGAAGAGCAGGCAAAGCTGGGCGGAGTTAAAGACATCATCAGTTTGGAGTCTTTGCATTGCCACAAAAGTTCCAACTCCTCCTGAATTCTGTTGACCTTTATCTGGCATGAATTTAAGACAGACTGTTAGTTAACCACAGATTCTTGGGCATGCACTTGCCCCCCCCCTCCCCACAAACAGTATAAATCTTGTATAAATCTTCTATTCTGCAACTTTACGAATGATTCTGATTCTTGGCACCTAATAGATGCTCAGCTAGAAATCAAAACAACAACAAAAACCCATGAGTTGTATTGCTGTCTTAACCATCTTTGAGCCGGTCACTTTTCTCTCAAGCCACCTCACAGAGTTATCAGGAGTCCTTGACTTACAACTGATCATTTAACCACCATTCAGATTTATGATTACCTTGGAAAAAGTGCTTATGACCACATTTGGCAACTGGCTCACATTTACGACCGGTTATTTCTCATGACAATAATGGGAGTGGAGGGGAGGGTCAGTCCATTCAGACTTGCAAGGTTCTGTTTCTGTGTAAAGAAGTAATATTGATATTTATAACTTTGGTTTTCTAATCTAATCTACCTCAAAGGGCTCATAATGTTTCTCTTTGTCTCTCTCTCTCTCTCTCTGTCTCTCTCTCTCTGTCTCTGTCTCTCTCTGTCTGTCTCTCTTTGTCTCTCTCTCTGTCTCTCTTTATCTCTTTATATCTCTCTGTGTGTGTGTCTCTCTGTCTCTCTGTCTCTCTGTCTCTCTGTCTCTGTCTCTCTCTCTGTCACTCTGTGTGTGTGTGTGTGTGTGTGTGTGTGTGTTTGTCTCTGTCTCCCTCCCTCTCTTTCTCTCTCTCTCTCTCTCTCTCTCTCTCTCTCTCTGTGTGTGTGTGTGTGTCTGTCTCTGTCTCCCTCTCTCTTTCTCTCTCTGTCTCTCTCTCTGTCTCTGTCACTCTCTCTCTCTCTCTCTCTCTGTGTGTGTGTGTGTGTCTGTCTCTGTCTTTGTCTCTCTCTGTGTGTGTGTCTGTGTCTGTGTCTGTTTAGTTTCCTTCACTTAGAACATAGAATAATAGAATTGGAAGGGACCTTGAAGGTCTTCTAATCCAATCCTCTGCTCAACCACGGAACCCTATTCATTTCAAACAAGTGGTTGTCCAGTCTGTTTTTGAAAGCCTCCGCTGATGGAGCACCCACAACTCCTGAAGACAAGCCCTTCCACTGGTTAATTGTTCTCACCATTAGGGAATTTCTCTTTAGTTCTAGATTGCTTGTCTCCTGGGTTAGTTTCCACCCATTATTTCTAGTCTTGCCTTTTGGTGCTTTGGAAAATAGCTTGTCTCCTTGGTCTCTGTAGAAGTCCCTCAAATATTGGGCCACTGCTATCATGTCACTGTTCTATTTTTTTTTTATCCTATATACTTAAAAGGACAAGGGAAGCAAGTAAGGAGAAGATGCTTCCAGAAAAGTTCACTCAGTAAAGAAATTCACAGTGTAATTCATAAATCTTTGCCATTCCCCTGGAAATAAATCCTGCCAGATTAGTTTCAGCCATAATCCTTTCCAAATTCTTAGGAATGATTTCACATGTAAAAAAAAATCTCAACCAATTGGCTTTATTTACTGATTTTTTTTTGTTAGATATTTCCTTTAGAGGTTAAGGCAGCAAATATAGCACCCGCCCTCTGTCAATAACCCTAATAGATGTTCTGGGCTAAGGGGTGATTCTTCCAAATTCTTCCTAATCCTTGTCCTACATCAGTGTTTCTAAACCTTGGTCACTTTAAGATGTTGGACTTCAACACCCAGAATTCCCCAGGCAGCATAGCATAGCTGGCTGGGGAATTCTGAGAGTTGAAGTCCAGACATCTTAAAGCATCCAAGGTTGAGAAATACTGCCCTACACCCAGGGGTGGGATTAAAAAAATTTAGCAACAGGTTCTCTGCACAGTTGCTGGGTAGGCATGGCCATGATGTAGATATATATCTACTTCTGCGCATGCTCCAAGATGGCGGCGACCAAGTGAGCTCCGTTTCGGGGATGGGAGAGTTGCCGGTCGCCAGGGTCTTCAGGAGCCTTCCTGTCCATCTCCGGCTCCAGTCCCAGTGAGGGGGGCATCCGCCCTGCCTGTTGAGGGCTTTTTCGCCCTCCGGAACGTCTGGGCAGGGCTGGACGACACCGCGAGAGATGGGGCGATGGGCCTGGCCGCGGCAGCTGTTTCCGGTGTCGGAGGGAAGCGGAGGCCAAGGCATCCGGCGGCGGGCGGCGTTCGTGCGGCGGCGGCTTGGAAGTGCCCCCCCCTCGCTCCCTATAGCCCTCTGGATCCCTGGGGTGCCCTTTTCCGGCGTTTTCGGGGGCCCCGGTGCGCCTTGGGAGCTTGGGGTGCTTGGTTGCGAGCTGGCGACGACGGCGGCGACGGCGGCGGTGGCAGTGGCTGACATGGACCGGCCGGCCAGAGAAACAGCCTGGCAGCAGGTTGATGGAGGAGAAGCTAACAGCCTCACCCCTAAGACTACCATCTGTGATTACTGTGATGACTGTGATTACTGTGATGGGGTGTTTTTAGAACTAAGCTGTGACTGGGGGGTTGTGGAAATTGGGTTGGAGAGACAGGAGGCTGACCATGGTTTGGTTGCTTGGTCGCCTCGGGTGGCCTCTCCTCCCCCCCCCTTTCCCCCCAGGTAAGGGTGGGTGTTGACCTTAATGGCCAACCACCCCTGGATTGGGCTTTCCTGTCTCGCTACTCCTACTCTCACCTTAAGGAAGATCTTGTGCCCGTGGGTCTATTATCATCTTATTAATATCTTTATTATTACCATCGTTATTAACATCTACACTTTGGACACTTTGGACCTTTATTATGCTCCACTCATACCCTCGCTGGTTGGAGAGACTGTGCACCATTTGAGAGAGCTGAGGGATTTTCCACATCCCAACGGAGAGGATAGAACACTGCTCCCGTCAACTTTGTAACGGGACCGGCCATCGTGAGAGGATGGTTGGCCATTAACCTCTGTTGGAGAAAAAGAACATTGGACCCTCTCCCTGTCGTGAGAGGACAGTGGAGTCCAGCCCTATAAATGGATATTTTGTGACCTTTATGCTCAGTTATCCCTTGGACTATGATAGATTCCCGGACTGGCTTTTCTTCTCCCATCTTTGGCTCGGTTGATGCTCCAAAAAACCGACCTTCTTGCGCTGCGAGACTCCCCCCTCTCACAGGCCTGGCCCTCCACGTTATCGAGGGCCTATCTTGATGACGGGCTTTGGGACCCCGAGAGATGGCATGCAGCAAAGAGGGGGCTGAGGGGTTTTTTAGCTAAATTTTTAAGGAAAATTTTAAGGGGACCCGGGAGGATGGGTGGGAGTTGTAAAAGTGGACCTGGGGGGGTCCAGATAGCGACTGTGCGGGATGAGGGGTTGATTAGCTGCAGCAGAGGGGTCGTGACAGGAAATTTAACTGGGGGGCAGGGGGACGATAGAAAGGGCTGTGTAATTGAAATCATGAGTGGGAGGGGCAGGTACGACGGGCGCAGGGGGTCATATCAAGTGTCGGGGGTGCGCACGCGCTGTCTCCGAGCGATTGCGCACTCCGGCCCCCAATGCGTGACTCGTGTCCTGGGTTGTGTAGAGCCTCAGGCCCAGGGTCCGCGGCTGATGTTATGTAATGCCAGGTCGGTGGTTAATAAGGCCCCCCTCATCTGTGATCTTATTTCGGAGGGGGGTGCAGACCTGGCAGGTATTACGGAGACCTGGTTGGGCCAAGAGGGGGGGGTCCCCCTCGTAGAGATGTGCCCGCCAGGTTTCCGTGCATTTCATCAGCCAAGGGCCCAGGGGAGGGGTGGGGGAGTGGCGGTGATTATTAGGGAGAGTCTTTGTCCGAGGGAGACCACTGTTCCTCAGATAGCCGGATGTGAGTCCCTTTGTGTGAAGTGGGGCCGTGCGGTGCAGATGGGTTTGCTGACTACGTACCTGGCTCCCTGCCACGTGGCAGCGACCCTGCCCGAGCTACTCGATGTCATTGCCGGGGTGGCGGTCGATACCCCCAGACTTATTGTCATGGGGGATTTCAACCTCCCATCCGCAGGTGAGGCGTCAGAGGTGGCTCGGGAGTTCATGGCTTCCATGACGGCCTTGGACCTGACCCAGTTAGTTCAAGGCCCCACTCACATAGGGGGACACACTCTGGACCTGATTTTTATCTCTGGTCAGTGGTTGAATGATCTTGGTAGAGGGGAACTAGATATTAAACCCTTGTCATGGACAGATCATTCACTCCTTCAACTAGACTTTCCTACCGCCTGCCCCCACCGCAGGGAGACGGAACCGACCAGATGGTTCCGTCCCAGGCGCCTGATGGATCCCGAAAGGTTCCTGACGGAGCTTGGGCCGTTTCCTGAGACTCTAACACACGACTCGACTGAAGAGCTGGTGGCCGCCTGGGAAAGGGCGGCCGCCGGAGCTTTGGATCGCGTCGTGCCTTTGCGGCCTCTGACCCGATGCCGATCTCAATTAGCTCCTTGGTTCTCTGAGGAGCTGAGAGAGATGAAGCGTCGGAAAAGACGCCTAGAGAGCATTTGGAGGACTAGTCAATCCGATTCCGACCGGACACAGGTGAGGTCCTATATCAAGACCTACCTAGTGGCGATAAAAGCGGCAAAATCTAACCATTTTTCCGCTCTTATCGCATCTGCAGAGAACCGCCCAGCCGCCCTGTTTAGGGTGACCCACTCCCTTCTTCGGGGGGGAGTGCGGGAAGATCCCTTGCAGGGTCGTGCTGAGGATTTTGTGCAATTCCTGCACGATAAAGTCGCTCGGATTCGGGATGGCTTGGACTCCGATTGGATGAGTCCACGGGAGGAGACCGGGGCAGGCCTTGAGAATGTTATCTGGGAGGGGTTTGATCCTGTGACTCCCGAGGATGTGGACAGGGTTCTGGGTAAGATTAGTGCCGCCACGTGTTTATTGGACCCGTGTCCCTCCTGGTTGGTACTGGCCTCCCGGGAGGTTACACGAGGCTGGCTCCAGGGGATTATAGGTGCTTCTTTGGGTGAGGGTGCCTTTCCTGCTGCCTTGAAAGAGGCGGTAGTGAGGCCCCTCCTCAAGAAGCCTTCCCTGGACCCGGCTGAATTAGCCAACTATCGTCCAGTCTCCAACCTTCGTTTTGTGGCGAAGGTTGTTGAGAGCGTGGTGGCACGACAACTTCCCCGGCACCTGGATGAAGCTATCTATCTAGACCCGTACCAGTCGGGCTTCAGGCAGGGGTACAGCACAGAAACGGCATTGGTCGCGTTGGTGGATGATCTCTGGAGGGCTCGGGACAGGGGTTGTTCCTCTGTCCTAGTCCTATTAGATCTCTCAGCGGCTTTTGATACCATCGACCATGGTATCATGCTGCAGCGGTTGAGGGGGTTAGGAATAGGGGGCACCGTTTTGCGGTGGTTCTCCTCCTTCCTCTCCGACCGCTCGCAGTTCGTGTTGGCAGGGGGGCAGAGGTCGACCTCGAGGCGTCTCGCATGGGGAGTGCCGCAAGGGTCGGTCCTCTCGCCCCTCCTGTTCAACATTTATGTGAAGCCGCTGGGTGAGATCATCCGTGGTTTTGGAGTGAAGTGTCATCTGTACGCTGACGATACCCAGCTGTACATCTCCACCCCAGACCACCCCAACGATGCCCTTGATGTGATGTCCCGCTGCCTGGAGGCCGTGCGGGCCTGGATGGGGAGGAACAGGCTCAGACTCAACCCCTCCAAGACCGAGTGGCTGTGGCTCCCGGCGCCCCGATATAGTCAGCAGGTGCCATCGCTGACTATTGGGGGTGAATCTTTGCCCCCCACGGAGAGGGCTCGCAATCTGGGTGTCCTCCTGGATGCACGGCTGTCTTTAGAAGAGCATATGACGGCCGTGGCCAGGGGGGCCTTTTATCAGGTTCGCCTGATTCGCCAGTTGCAGCCCTTTCTGGATCGGGACGCCCTGCGCACGGTCACTCATGCCCTTGTTACTTCCCGGTTGGACTATTGTAATGCTCTCTACATGGGGCTCCCCTTGAAGAGCACTCGGAGGCTCCAGCTGGTCCAGAATGCGGCCGCGCGGGTGGTTATGGGCGCAACCCGTTATGCCCATGTGACACCCCTCCTGCGCGAGCTGCACTGGCTCCCGGTGGTCTTCCGGGTGCGATTCAAGGTGTTGGTTACCACCTTTAAAGCGCTCCATGGCATAGGACCCGGGTACCTCCGAGACCGTCTTCTGCCACCAATAGCCTCCCACCGACCAGTTCGTTCCCACAGAGAGGGTCTCCTCAGGGTGCCGTCAGCCAAGTTATGTCGGCTGGCGACGCCCAGGGGGAGGGCCTTCTCTGTGGGAGCCCCAGCCCTGTGGAATGAACTGCCCCCGGAAATTCGTAAGATATCTGACCTCCGGGTGTTTCGCTGCGCATTGAAGACCCTGTTGTTCCGCCAGGCCGGACTATCAATACAATAGTTTTAAATTGGGGTATTTAAATTTATTGGGGTTTTAAATTTGAGCCATTTATTTAATTATTTTAAATTTTATATCATTGTTTTGTTTGTGTTTTTAAATAGGCTGTACACCGCCCTGAGTCCTTCGGGAGAAGGGCGGTATAGAAATAAAATTATTATTATTATTATTATTATTATTATGATGGGCATGGCCTACTCGGCCTTCTGCACCACGGCGGCGGCGGGGGGGGCATTTTCACCCTCCCCAGGCTCTGGAGGCTTTCCTTGAGGCTCTGGGAAGGTGAAACAGCCTCCCCTGGGCTCTGGAGGCCCACCAGGGACCGGAAATGGGTCCATTTCCGGACTTCTGGTACTTCTAGTAGGCCCATTTTTCACCCTTCCACAGCCTCCGTATGGGCCCTGCACTTACCTGGCATCCAAAAGAGGCCACGTGGAGACTCCTGGGAGGGGAGGGGTGAGCGAGGCCAGCCAGTCCTTGCAACTACCGGTTCGGCGAACCGGTAGCATATGGTTCATCCGAATTGGTGTTAACCGGCTGAATCCCACCCCTGACTACACCTTAACTACCAAGCATGCTGGTTTAGCATCCTCCTGTCCTTGTGGTTTGGAAGCCACCGTTTATGCTAGTGTTGTGTGAATGCAACATTTGGATTTATTTCATAGTGTACGCCTAAGAAAACTATAGTCTAATTCAATATATGGAGCCACTTGACTTGTTTTATAATAAGTTGGCTACTCTTTGTTCTTCCTCATAAATCTGGGTTGTTTATGCTACCTGTCTATGCCGGGATGAACATCAAAAGCTTTTCAGAGTGGTAGAACAAACAGATGTGAACAGCTTGGTGTTTGGTCCTCAATAGATTATGCATGACACATCTGGAACAAAATTGTTCTACTTGCTCTCTCCCTGCCCTAGTACCCCTTTAATCACTGTGCTTGCACAGTGTTCCAACAGACACTTCATAACACTTGTCATTAGAGACTCTGAAACATCTGTTTCCGATTTCACTCCTTCCTCTGTGTGTATGGAGGAAAAAGGCATTCGGCTGAGATCAAAGAGAGGTGGGTTTTAAAAATAAAAAGAAAAAAAAGAGGGAAAAGGATTGCATTGTATCTTCCATTGAAACATGGAAAAAATGTTACTAATAGTTTTGGAAGTTCTGTTAGAACTTTGTGATAAATATAGGCCTTTACAGTAATTCTGATTCATTCTATCTATCTATCTATCTATCTATCTATCTATCTATCTATCTATCTATCTATCTATCTATCTATAATCTCTATCTATCACCTATCTATTTATCCATCCATCCATCCATCCATCCATCCATCCATCCATCCATCCATCATATCTATCTAATCTATCTATCTATCTATCTATCTATCTATCTATCTATCTATCTATCTATCTATCTATCTATCATCTATCATCTCTATCACCTATCTATTTATCCATCCATCCATCATATCTATCTATCTATCTATCTATCTATCTATCTATCTATCTATCTATCTATCTATCTATTCTTTCCACACTTTCAACGTCTATTTTTTATATACGGTGACCAAAACTGGATGCAACATACCAAATGTGGCCTTATCAAAGCAGTGTAAAGTGGTACTAACACTTCACACGCTCTTGAAACTATCCCTCTGTTCATGCAACCCAGGACTGCATTAGCTGTCTTGGAAGTTGCAGCACATTTTTGGCTCATGGTCAAGTGATAATTCAACTAGGACACCTTGATCTCTCTCACAGGCATTACAGTTCAGTCAGGTACTACCTATTCTTTACGTGTCACATACTGTAACACCCAGAAATGAAAATATGAGCTTCGCTTGCACGTGTGCCTTCTACAGATGTGCAAAAAAATGGTGACTATATAGGACAAAATAGCGCAAGGGCAGGTGGGTGGGCCCAGCCGCTGGTCAGAACTAATGGTTCACCCAAACCAATTGGAACTGGCAGCAGCCCACCTCTGATATGACCCAAGGTTCAAGTATGTCAAGATCATTCTGAGTCTTATCTTCTGAAGCAGGGGTCAGCAACCTGAGGCTCTGGAGCCGCATGTGGCTCTTTCATCCCTCTGCTGTGGCTCCCTGTCGCCGGTCAGTTCCACAATTGATAGGGCTTTTGGTTAGGACAGGTAGAGGAAAAAGGAGGCCGCGCTAGGAGGAGACTCTATGGTGGGGGAACCAGACTTCCGGTCGGCACCAGAATTGAATGGGGGGCTTCCGGTTAGGACCTTTGTGGCTCTTTAAGTGTTTAAGGTTGCCGACCTCTGTTATAAAATGTCATCTCTTCCCCGCACCATGGCCAGATAAAAGGGGCCAATATGAAAATAGGATGGAGATGGCATCTTCTTTGGATTGTTTTCCAAGTTTTTTTTAAAAATCATACAATACAATTTTTTCTAGACTTTGGCACTATGAGCTGGGAATGGTTTCCCGACAAATCTGGGGATTTTAACATTGCCATATTGCTAATGATGAAATTTGCTTTTGAAAGTGCAGTTTGTCCAGTTTGTTGTTGTCATTAACAAACGTGGTCTTTAAATGTGCTTTGATACAGTCAGGAGACATCAATTTCCCTTTGTGTAAGTTGCTTCGTTTTAGTTTAGCACAAGATAGAAAAATAAACCAACCATGTTCCCATGATAAGGAGTATCATATACTTTGGGCTCCATGGTGGTGCAGCGGTTAGAATGCAGTATTGCAGGCTAACTCTGCTCACTGCCAGAAGTTCAATCCTGCCTGGCTCAAGGTTTCACTCAGCCTTCCGTCCTTCTGAGGTCAATAAAATGAAGACCCAGATTGTTGAGGGCTGATTCTATAAACTGCTTAGAGAAGGCTGTCAAGTACTAGGAAGCAGTATATAAGTCTAAGTGCTATTGCTATTGTTAGTGGCTCCATCTATTGTATGAAGCTACTCATTGTGGCTTTCAAACCACGGTTTAATGGTAAAGACAAAGGTTCCCCTCGCACATATGTGCTAGTCGTTCCCGATTCTAGGGGGCGGTGCTCATCTCCGTTTCAAAGCCGAAGAGCCAGCGCTGTCCGAAGACATCTCCATGGTCATGTGGCTGGCATGACTCAATGCCAAAGGTGCACGGAACGCTGTTACCTTCCCACCAAAGGCGGTCCCTATTTTTCTACTTGCATTTTTTATGTGCTTTCGAACTGCTAGGTTGGCAGAAGCTGGGACAAGTCATGGGAGCTCACCCCGTTACGTGACACTAGGGATTCGAACCCCTGAACTGCCAACCTTTCAATTGACAAGCTCAGTGTCTTAGCCACTGAGCCACCATGTCAAGTTAGAGTATCCCTTTTAAACCACAGTTTATGTTTTAGCAAAATATATGTAACCTAACAATTGTGATTTGTTCAAGCATGATGAATCCAACTGTATTTCAGTGTCGAATGCAAACTTGGCTATAACACCGTTGTGTCTTCCTTGTTTGAAAAAATTCATTTGCAGCAGTCAATGCACAAAAACATTTGATGAAAATGAGTAGGATTTGGAGCAGAACACTCTAATCCCTTTCCTTGTTCATGAAACTGTAAGGAGATTTGCAAGTGACAAAAAACTAGCTGCCTACCCACCAAAACTTCATTAAGAAATTGTATTTCAGAAGCTCATTATATACCAATCTTTCTAAAAGAAAAAAGAAAAGAAAAAAAAAGATCAGTTTTTGCAAATTATGCAAGATGATAATGTTCTTTTTCTTGAGTTTCCCTTTTCGCTAATCAGCACCGTTGCAAAGCATAGTGAATGTAAAACTTCATTTTTTATTGAATGGACATCACTACAAATGCAATTCTGACTACATCCTACTTTTCAGAGTTTCTTTACTGTCTGGCTTGTTCTCTCAAGTATTATTTTTATAAACCTAAAGTAGATCTGATAAGAAACTCTGGAAAGACAATATTACCTTATGGCTAGGTAGAGAAATGTAGCTTTCCCCACGTTCTCCTACTGTTGGAAGAAATATCCATCTGGTTCAGTTCCAAGCTGGGAGAAAGACGCTGGAAACATGGAGGCTGATTGGAAAGATGGTTTAATGATGAATAGAACCAACAAGCATGTGTGATTCTGGGTAGCTGACCACAAGGAGTTGAGAGTGAGGGGTTTTTATACCTTCTCTTGGGGCTTTGAACTTGAGCTTCCTGTTCCTGTGCAAGAACATGTATTCTATTGGCTGTTGTAGGGGTCTTGGCTGGCTCTGTAGGTTGTCTGAGCTCCCAGGTTTGGTTGAAGTTTGGCTGATGCAATGAAGAGGCTTGTTGGGCAATTCCTATTCCTATTAGCTGAGGGCTAATCCTCCCTTTGTTCAGACCTTGCTGCAGGGAATTTGCTTATGAACAGAGCTATCTATCTCTTAAATCTCTTAAGTACTGACATCTGCTGTGGGCTATTAAGAAAAGTGTGGGCTGCTTTCCAAGAACATGTTTCTCCATTTCTCACCCAGGGAAATAGAATATTCTGCCTTTTTAATATTTCTCAAAATATTTCATTCTTCTAGGAGAGGGATGGGTGCTAACTTTCTACACTACCAATTCTTATTCAGCTGAATCATAGATTCATAGAATCACAGGGTTGGAAGGGACCTTGGAGGTCTTCTATCCAAATCTCATCCAAGGCAGGAGACTTTATTCCATCCCAGGCAAATGGTTGTCCAATCTGTTCTCAAAAACCCACAATTCCAGGATGCAAGCTGTTCCATTGGTTAATTGCTCTCCAGGTTAGGAAAATCCTCCTGACTTTCAGGTTAGGTCTTCCTTTAACAGGCTTTTATCTGTTGTTTCTTGGGTGGTCTTCAGGTGCTATGGAGAATTATTTGAAACTCCTCCCCCCTTCTCTGTGAGAGCCCCTCAAGTGTACTGGAAGACAATCATCAAAGCAACAACGATGATTAGAGGAGTGGAGTCTAAAACATATAAAGAACGGCTACTGGAACTGGGTATGTCTAGTTTAATGAAAAGAAGGACTAGGGGTTACATGATAGCAGCCTTCCAATATCTCAGGGGCTGCCCCAAAGAAGAGGGAGTCAAGCGATTCTCCAAAGCACCTGAGGTCAGGACAAGAAGCAATGGGTGGAAACTAATCAAGGAGAGAAGCAACTTAGAACTAAGGAGAAATTTCCTGACAGTTAGAACAATTAACCAGTGGAACAACTTGCCACCAGAAGTTGTGAATGCTCCAACACTGGAAGTTTTTAAGAAGAGATTGGACAACCATTTGTCTGAAGTGGTGTAGGGTTTCCTGCCTAAGCAGGGGGTTGGACTAGAAGACCTCCAAGGTCCCTCCAAGGTCTGTTATTCTATTCTGTTCTGTTCTGTTCTGTTCTGTCCTGTTCTGTTCTGTTCTGTTCTGTTCTATTCTATTCTATTCTATTCTATTCTATTCTATTCTACTCTACTCTACTCTACTCTACTCTACTCTACTCTACTCTACTCTACTCTACTCTACTCTACTCCACTCCACTCCACTCCACTCCACTCCACTCCACTCCACTCCACTCCACTCCACTCTCTTGTCCCCCACTCATCCTTCTCTTCATTAGACTACAAATATCTAGTTCCCTTAACCGTTCGTCATGCAATTTAGCCTCCAGGCCCCTGATCATCTTTGTTGCTCTTCTCTGCACACTTTCTAAGGACTCAACATCTCTTTTTTGTAATCATGGCAACCAGAAAGAGAATTTACTTTCTGAGAAATTCTCATGAGTGGGAAGATTCTGAGCCTGCCACAGCCTTCAGCTTCTTCAAAAGTTTACCAGTTCCTATTCTTAAGACAGTTATATAACGTATTATCCTCCAATTAAAGAAAAAAAATGTTTAGCCCTTCTTTTCCATACATGGAACAAGATTCAGCCCTGGAGAACTAGCACACATAGTCCTTGTCTTACACCCACAATTTCCCCCCAGAATTTCCATTACTAGGCAAGGAAGTTGTTAATTGGAAGTTGTTAATTTAGTAATTTACAACCATTAATTTGCAACCATTTTTCAACAGCTCATAAGTGAATCACTGAAGTTATTGTCTATGGAGATTCTCCATCATCCAGGTCATGGTTGTCCCAAAAGTGCTTTTTCAAGAAGCAATTGGACTTCCTGGTGAAGAAGCTTCTTGGATGAGAAGCGAAACATCTTCAAAGAAAAACCAGGAAGTCCAGTTGCCTCTTGGAAAAAACACCTTTGGGACACTGAAGATATTAATTCAGCCATGTGGTTGTTAAGCGAATCCAGTTTCTTTCATTGACTTTGCTTATCGTAAGCCGGGGGGGGGTTCTGCCCCAGCTACGGACCCCAAAGAACACAGCACACACAAACTCTATACAAAGCTTATTTTACTCAAATAACTTAGTTTTTATCATTCAAAGGCTGTTAATGAACTGTCTTAACAACCTAACAGAATTCTAAGATAAGGAAATCACAGTCTTTCTAGAGTTGGCAGAAAGCCCAGAAGCAATTTTGCAGATGCGAAGGAGAGTGAACTAAAGTTGTTCCCTGCAAATTGCTTCAGTCGGTGTTCCTCCTTAAATAGGCTAAGGGAGTGACCAATTAGCCCCAAGCCTTACTCTCGACGTGATCTCCTCCTGAGGAGCCACTCCTGCCTTTTGGCAGCTTTGCGTGCCCGTGCATTGAGAAGAGGCTCCTCCTCTTCGTCCTCTTCACTTAAAGAAGCTTCTGGAGGTTCTGAAGGCCCTGGCTGAATCCCTGCCTCTGGCACCAGATCTTCTCCAGCCTCCTCACTGTCCGACTCAAGCGCCAGCTGCACAGGCTGCTGACGCAGCACCACACCAGCCTCCTCGTTGTCAGAATCAGCTACAATCCACACAGGCCGCTGACGGGCCACAACAGTGGGAAGGTCACAATTGATGATCATATGACCCCAGGACACTGCAAGCATTGTCAATACCTGCTGGTTGCCAGGCACCCAAATTTTGATCATTTGACTATGGGTATTTTGTGGCGGTTGTTAAGCGTGAAGACCAGTTGTAAGTCAGGTTTTTTTTTTTCCCCCAGTGGTGTTGTAACTTTAAGCAGTCACTGAATGGATGGTTGTAAATGGAAGGATAGTTGCAGCTCTCTAGAACAGGGGTCTCCAACCTTGGCAACTTTAAGCCTGGCGGACTTCATCTCCCAGAATTCCCCAGCCAGCTGGGGAATTCTGGGAGTCAAAGTCCTCCAGGCTTAAAGTTGCCAAGATTGGAGACCCCAGCTCTAGAAAGTCCAATTGCCTTTTGAAAAAAACACCTTTGGGACAACGGTGACTTGGATGACTGAGAATCTCCGTAGACTTTTGCTTGATATTGTTTGTGTTCTTAAATCTGTTAGGTGATCTGGAAGGACATTTGTCCCTTGAGAGATGTCCTAGAGATATTTTAAAGAAAAAAAGAATAATAAAGGAAATGAATGTCCATGTATAAATTGTACGAGTAATGTACGTGACCATCATTGCTGATAAATTGAAGATATATAAGGAAGAGAATATAGGGACATGGTGGCTCAGTGGCTAAGAAACTGAGCTTGTCGATCGAAAGGTCGGGAGTTCAGCGGTTTGAATCCCTAGTGCCGCGTAATGGGGTGAGCTCCCGTTACTTGTCCCAGCTTCTGCCAACCTAGCAGTTTGAAAGCACGTAAAAAAATGCAAGTAGAAAAATAGGGATCACCTTTGGTAGGAAGGTAACAGCGTTCCGTGCACCTTTGGCATTTAATCATGCCGGCCACATGACCATGGAGATGTCTTCAGACAGTGCTGGCTCTTCAGCTTTGAAACGGAGATGAGCACCACGCCCTAGAGTCGGGAACGACTAGCACATATGTTCAAGGGTAACCTTTATCTTTTAAGAAGAGAAACGATTGCTAGAAGATTTTTAGGGATATGGAGTCTGTTAGGCTTTCTGTCTTGGATGCCCAATTCCAATTATCATTTAATTCCACCCCTTCTGCCAAGCACGGACTTATTTATTTAAATCGGATCTTTTTGGTTCAGTGATCCAGCCTCTACCAGCGTTAGTCTCCAGATCTCGGCTGTATTCTGCATATCGGTATTCAGTCTGCCTTGCCAGTTCCCTGAAGATAAAATTTGCTAAGTGAACTTGATGTATTCCAGCTTTTCTCCATATGGCAGGGACAGAGCTCATGCTTTGGAGAGTCCTTGGGATTCAAAGCTGGCCCTTGCCTTATTAAAATGGCAGTGGTTACATCCAAGTCAGATTTGGAGACCTTGTTTAATTCTTTTGAACTTTGATATCTGGTTTCCTTGCTGTTGTATATCTCTTCCACATCACTTTCCTTCAATAGAATAGATCAGAACAGAACAGAATAGAACAGAACAGAACAGAACAGAACAGAATAGAATAGAATAACAGAGTTGGAAGGGACCTTGGAGATCTTCTAGTCCAGCCCCCTGCTCAAGCAGGAGAACCTATACTATCTCAGACAAGTGACTGCCCAGTTTCTTCTTAAACACCTCCAGTGATGGAGCATCCATGATTTCTGAAGGCAAACTGTTCCCCTAGTTAATTGTCCTCACTGTTAAGAAGTTTCTCCTTAATTCCAGATTGCTTCTCTCCTTGACTAGTTTCCAACCATTGCTTTTTGTCCTGCCTTGAAGGTGCTTTGGAGAATAATTTGACCCCTTGTTCTTTGTGGCAGCCCCTCAAATACTGGAACACTGCTATCATGTCACCCCTAATTTACCCCTAATCATGTTACTAACTGAAAAACTGAAAAACTGCAGTGAATTACTTAACAACTGTGGCAAGAAAGCTCGTAAAATGGAGCAAAACTCACTTAACAACTGCCTTGCTTGGGTATAGAAATGTTGGGCTCAACTGGTCAAAATTGTGGTAAATGTTGAGGATTACCTATATAGGTGACAATATATTCAGTTTATCTTACAGATTTGGGGTTGAAAGTAAAATAAGATGTACATGGATCTGGTCAAGGGCAACTCAGCACAGCCAACTCTCTATGGCCAACTCACCACAGCTTACTCACTGTGGCCAACTCGCTGTGGGACTACTTACTGCTGCCAATTCATTGCAGGACAACTCACTTTGGGGCAATTCAACCCAGGATTAGTTCCTTTTATTGTTCATCAAAGCATTACAAAACCATTGGAAATGATTTCCTCTGATATAAGAGGTAAAATAATCTTCATGGAAATGTGATCCACAAAAATAAAAAGGAACGAAATGAATTCTGTGGCGTTGTTCCACGGTGAATTGGCTGTGGTGAGTTGGCCACAGGGAATGGGCTGCGGCAAGTCGGCTACAACAAGTTGGTCATGGTGAGTTGGTCGCGGCGAGTTGTCCCATTCCACCTTTATTTACAAGTGTAAGGTAAAGATAAAGGTTCGCCACGCACATATGTGCTAGTCGTTCCCGACTCTAGGGGGTGGTGCTCATCTCCATTTCTAAGCCGAAGAGCCAGCACTGTCCAAAGACGTCTCCGTGGTCATGTGGCCAGCATGACTCAACGGCAAAGGCACACGGAACGCTGTTCCCTTCCCACCAAAGGTGGTCCCTATTTTTCTACTTGCATTTTTTACCTGCTTTTGAACTGCTAGGTTGGCAGAAGCTGGGACAAGTCACGGGAGCTCACCCTGTTATGCGGCACTAGGGATTCGAACCACTGAACTGCCAACCTTTCAATCGACAAGCTCAGCATCTTGGCCACTGAGCCACCACGTCCTTTTTCTTACAAGTGTAAAGCTGGGTCTTTGAAAAAAATGCAACTTTTTTTGCATTATCTTAGGTAGCTTGGATAGTTTAGACATTCTACACATGCTTATCTTTGATGTGGATCTTCTGTGCTTAGCTTGCCCTTGTGAGAAATGACTGCACTCCTCGCTTCACCTTTAATTGATTTAATTTCTATCCAGTTACTGAATTGAATGTGAAGAGGCATCTGCTCCGATGAAAGGATTTTCTGTCAGAAATTTGCAGGCAGGGGTGTGTGACATGGGTGGATCAGATTTGGGCTCCCGGAGGATAGAATAGCTACCTTTCCTCAACCATTCTTTGGGTAACTCAAGGCAAGCAAAAGGGCTTCGGAATTTTGTTGGTTTATCTGCAAAATAGGCAACAATATTTCAGGGACATTGCTAGGAAAAGCTGGTAAGCATCTGTAAGATGGATTCATTTTCTTCATCAGGATATCGATTGGTGTAGAATATAGGCAAGTTGCAATTACCAAAAAGTGAAATATTCAGATTTGGAATTGGTAGCTTTTAAAAAGTTTGAATCTGAGACTCCAAATATGTCGCTGAGTTTACAGGATAAATTGTGTGTGTGTGTGTCAGTGGTGGGTTGTCCCCGGTTTGCATGGCCCCGTTGCAAACCAGTAGTAAAGGAAAGTAGAACCCACCCCTGGTGTGTGTGCTTGTGTGTGTGTAAGAGAGATAGAGAGATAGACAGACACAGAGAGAGACAGACAGACAGAGAGACAGGGAGAGAATTCATTGCTTAATAGCAATAGCATCTAGACCCGTGATTGTAAACCTATGGCACTCATGCCAGAGGTGCCACACAGAGCCCTCTCTGTGGGCATGAGCACCATCGCCAGCTGCTCTACTGCACCAGATGGTCTTCGCGGGTGCTGGAGCATCGAAAAACAGCCTGAATATGCCCCAAAAATAGGCCATTTTCCATGCCGTTTTCCAAGCCTTTTTTAGGCCGTTTTCTGGGCCATTTTTCTGGGCCATTTTTAAGCCATTTTTTGGGCCAAAATGACCCAAAAACGGCCTGAAAATGCCCCAAAAACGGCCTGAAAAATGGCCAAAAACATCAAAAACCAGGCATGCACAGGCCAGCTATCCTCCTCCAAAGTTTAAACGTATCCAAACATAGCATCCCTTCTAGCTTTGCAACTGATTCAGCATGTCATCCAGAGGTAGGTTTCAGCAGGTTCTGACCAGTTCTGGAGAACCGATAGTGTAAATTTTGAGTAGTTCGGAGAACCGGTAGTAAAAATTCTGACTGGCCCCGCCCCCACCTATTCTCTGTCCCAGCTGATCGGGAGGAAATGGGGATTTTGCAGTAACCTTCCCTTGGACTGGGGACAGAATGGAGATTTTACAGTATCCTTCCCCTGGAGTGTGGTGGGAATGGCGATTTTACAGTATCCTTCCCCTGCCATGCCCACCAAGCCACACCCACCAAGCCATACCCACAAATCGGTAGCAAACATTTTTGAAACCCACCACTGATGTCATCATGTGACTTTAACTGTGAGATTAGCTATGTAAATCCCATCTTTGAATCCCAATCACTCACCAAAGAGATTTTCTTACATTTGCTGGTCATCTCACAATCACTTGGGATCAAACCTGAACAGGTGCACGGACAAAGAGAAGGAACATTCTTAGCAACTGAACAGAGATGCAGGATCATTTAGGCATGGCTTCAAAAATACCTGGTTTGGACATTTTTGTTTTAATTTACCTCTGTGCAAAACCCTCAGAGGGTCTATTTTAAGAAGATAACAAGGGAATAATTTCTTTGTACCGAGATATATTATAGATAATTCTAGAGGCATAACTGGCTTCCTACATGTCTATTTTTGTATAATTTTTCACCAGCACTTGTCCAAATGGAGCCTACACATTGTTCTAATATATATCACATACACACCTCCTACCTCCTATTCATTCAGCATGGAAATTTTCTTAGCTCCAGCACCCCTGAAGAAAACTCAGCAGCTATAATTTGGGTCACATATCCTTCAAGTTACACTGGTTTAACTATGGTTTCTTAAGGAATTCACCTTTGGTTAAAGGATCTAGTAACCACATAGGGATGCAGTGGCTCAGTGGCTAAGATGCTGAGCTTGTTGATCGAAAGGTCGGCAGTCCAGCGGTTCGAATCCTTAGTGCCGCGTAACGGGGTGAGCTCCCATGACTTGTCCCAGCTTCTGCCAACCTAGCAGTTCGAAAGCACATAAAAAATGAAAGTAGAAAAATAGGGACCACCTTTGGTGGGAAGGGAACAGCGTTCCGTGCACCTTTGGCGTTGAGTCATGCCGGCCACATGACCACAGAGACGTCTTCGGACAGCGCTGGCTCTTCGGCTTTGAAACAGAGATGAGCACCGCCCCCTAGAGTCAGGAACAACTAGCACATATGTACGAGGGGAATCTTTACCTTTACCTTTAACCACAATATAACCAGGATGAACTTTTCTGGAATGAAATGAATCTTTTTTCTCGAAGTATAGGTAGTCCTTGATTTACAACATTCATTTAGTGACTGTTCACACTTACAACGGTACTGAAAAAAGTTGTTTTATGACTGTTTTCCACACCTACAACCATTGCAGCCTCTTCATGGTCACACAATCAAAATTTGGACTCTTGGCAACTGGCTCATATTTATGACCTTTGCTGCATCCTGGGTTCAGGTGATCAGCCTTTGTGAACTTCTGATAAGCAAAATCAATGGGGAAAACAAATTCACTTAATAACCGTGTTACTAACTAAACAACTGCAATGATTCACTTAATGACTGTGGCAAGAAAAATCGTAAAATGGGGCAAAACTCACTTAAACACTGTCTTCCTTAGCAACACACATTTTTTGGCTCAATTGTGGTTATAAGGACTACCTGTATAAATTGAAATGGTACGTTGGACTGAGTCACAACTGAAATGCAACATTTGGGATGATCTAGAACAGTGATGGCTAACGGGCCTAACTTTCTCCCTCTTTTTAAACATTTTTAATTTTTAATATTTTTTAGTATTTTTAATATTCAAAGTTTAAATTTGTTTTAAATTGATTGGGGTTTTAAATTTGTCTGGGCCAAACTATTTAATTCGATTTTATCTCTGCTTTTTAAATTTTGTATATATGTATTTTATTGTTGGCTGTTCACCGCCCTGAGTCCTTCGGGAGTAGGGCGGTCTATAAATCAAATAAAAGATAAAGATAAAAGATAAAGATAACCTTTTTGCCATCACGTGCCAAAAGCGGGGGGAATGCAGGGGGGTTGTGTGTGAGTGTGTCCACACCCATAATTCTATATGCCCCACCCCCGTGCATGTGTGCGTGACATACCCCGCATGCTTCCCTCACTTTTGGCATGTGATGGCACGGCGGGCCCAGTAGGCCCGTTTTTCACTCTCCAGAGCCTTTCTAGGAGCCTGGGGAGGGCAAAAATGGCCTTCTCCAACTCCCTGGAGGCCCTCCGGAGGCTGGAAATGGCCTGTTTGCCGAGTTCCAGTGGGCCCGGAAGGCCCGAAAATCAGCTGGCCGGTGCGCACATGTGTGCCAGAGCTGAGCTTGTGTGCCCACCGATATGGCTCTGCGTGTCACCTGTGGCATGCGTTTCCATAGGTTCGCCATCATGGATCTAGAAAGTTAACTGAGCTTCAAGTGGAAGGTTAATCCATAAAGGTGCACAATTAATTCATGTAGAAGTTCCAAAGGATATAATCTAGTAAAGAATGAAGATGTCCACATTTGGTAAAATATCTGATGTCAGCTCTTATGGAATGGTGTTAAAAAAATGGTTCAGGCATTGGTATCTGTATTTAATATCAGACCTATGTTGGTCATAAAATCAAATTTATAACATGTTCTTGTGATGGAATGAGGTCTGGATTCCCATGAGGGTGGGGATTCATTCCAGAGGATCAAGAGATACCCTGTTTTCCCCAAAATAAGACATCCCCTGATAATAAACCCAATCGGGCTTTTGAGCGCATGGCAATAAGGCCAAGTGCTTATTTCAGGGTTCAAAAACATATAAGACAGGGTCTTATTTTCGGGGAAACATGGTAGTGAACCCAAAGGTGCTTTTTCAAAAACAACTGGACTTCCTTTGTTTTTTCATTCTTGAAAATGTTTCACTTCTCATCCAAGAAACTTCTTCAGTACTGACTGAATGGTGGAGAATGGAAGGATTTGTATTTATATTCCTTGCAGGTATATGATCATTAGGAAATGGGAGATAGATGATGTGGTATCCTTCCCTCTTTGTGGATCTTCCTGTTTGCAACATGGTCCTTTTAGCAATTCCAAGAAGATTCAACACCCATTTGCACTATTCAGGTGACCCCGAGGACACAGATAAGCCCCCAAGTGGCCTCAACAACTCTCAGAGAGAGTGCTAATGGCCAGATGACTGCAAGGAACATAAATCCTTCCATTCTCCATCATTCAATCAGAACTGAAGAAGCAAGATCAGCAGTAGCCTTAAACACTGGAATTGTTTGCCTCCAGAAGTTGTGGGTGCTCCATCACTGGAAGATTTCAAGAAAAGATTAGACAGCTATTTGTCCAGAATGGTATGGGGTTGAAAATCAGGCTTGTCAGATGTTACATCTTTTCTATCCTGCTCTACAGAGTAGAGAGTTGGTCTCTGACAGAAAGCCAGTAGAAGCATTTGAAATATGGATTTACAGGCGGCTGTTACTTATAAGATGGGCTGACAAAATCAGAAATGAGGAGGTGATAAGCCTCCTGGGAAAGCCAAGGGAAATCATCAAAACCATTAAAAAAAATGAAAGTTAGAATATTTTGGACATGTGATGCGACACCCGGAAAAATACAGCATCCTTCACTTAATCCTCCAAGGAAAGATGGAAGGCAAATGAGGTCCAGGTAGAAGAAGAACATTGTGGCTTCAAAATCTAAGGGACCGGTTTGGACAAAACTCAGCAGCACTTTTTCATGTGGCTGTTGATAAAAATAGGATTGCCAACATGATTGCCAACATCCGATGACGGCTATAGCACAAGAAGAAGAAGATGGTATGGGATCTCCTGCTCGAGCAGGGGGTTGCATTAGGAGACCTTCAAGGTCCCTTCCAAGCAGGGGTGGAATCCAGCAGGTTCTGACCGGTTCTGGAGAACCGGTAGCAGAAATTTTGAGCAGTTCGGAGAACCGGCAAATACCACCTCTGGCTGGCCCCAGAGTGGGGTGGGAATGGAGATTTTGCAATATCCTTCCCCCAGGAGTGGGGAGGGAGTGGAGATTTTGCAGTATCCTTCCTCTGCCACGCCCACCAAACCACATCCACCAAGCCACACCACGCCCACCAAGCCATGCCCACAGAACCGGTAGTAAAACAATTTGGATTTCACCACTGCTTCCAACCCTATTATTCTGTGTTCTATATTCTCCAGAATTTCCAGTAAGAATGCTTAAAACACCACCAAGTAGAAATGCAAAGGAAATTCTCAAGCACACCGAGAACAGGGTACAACAAAGGAGATTTATTTTGCAGAAGAGCAAGATATCAGAGAAACGTTTCCGAGCACAGCTTTATGATACATAAATTTATGATACGGTCATCGCAATGGTATAATTCACCCTTTGAATTGTCTACCTCAGGCACAATCGGTTGCATCTGCTTCAGAGCGGACGATGCCATGTGCCTATGCGCACATATGTGTGCACAATTGTCCTTCCTAGGCGGAGGAGGTTTGTAGGCAAGATGCCATCACAACCTCAATCGCATCATTTCTTAATTCCCAGGTCTTGCTTTCTTTTTAATCTGCCGTGATTGTACATCCTGGGGTATTAAGAGTTGGCAGGTGTGGAATGGCTAATGAGCATCACCACCACGAAATCAGCTTCCCGTCCCTTCCAGCAGGATAAAGCCTGCCGAAATTCCTCCGTTATCAGCAAATGTTCTCTTTTATGTCTTCCTGATGAACTGTAGCTTCACAGATAGGGCAGGCTAGCCTTTGACATGTCAAATTCTAGCCGCAATAAATAAAGCCCACTGAAAGGCTGCTTAATTAAAGCTGCTGGGATGCAGAAATAAGGAACGGGGAAACAGTAAGGAATGGTCAACCTGGACTGAATTATAATCTCTGGCTCAGCAGTCTTCCAACAGCGATTGATTGCCTAATTCCATTTTACGTCTTCATTTGCATTGTGTGCTAATATCTCCAGGCAGTGATATTATGGGCCACCAGATGGGATCTCGCGCTTAATGTAGGTTAATGTGGTAATGGGAAAAGGAGAAGGGGGAAAAAAATTGATTTTGTTTTTAAACAGGCCACCAGGCTTGCTGGTCGATGAGAAAGCCAAGCTTGTCTTTGAAGGGATGATAGTTAGAGATGTCTTACTTTTTCTGGTTTATCAGCCTCCTTCTTCCAAGAAAAGAACAGTAGTTGTGGCCCACGTGGAAAGAAAATCAGCCGTTGTTCCAATCTCACAAAGCCCTGCTCACTTTTTCTCCCCATATTTTACGTGTCAGTTGAACAGAGAGCTAGTGCTGTGCAGTGGCTAAGGGTCAGTTTTGTCTGCATTCATAGTCGTGAAAATTTATTGGATGAATTCAGGATTCTTTCTTGGATGGGGGCACAGTGTCTCAGTGGTTAAAGATTGGAGAGCTAAGAGCTCGGGTTTGAGACCCAAGCTCCATCCAACAGGGTGAGCTCCTGTTACTTACCCCAGCTCCTTGTTGTGGCCGGTCAGCTGCCGGGCTCTCCAACAGTTGAATCAGAGGAGGAGGAAGAGGAGGCGTGGGAGTCAGGGTCAGCATGAGAGCTCTGAGGGGGAAGAGGGAATGGAGCTGGCAGAGAGAGAGAAAGAGGTGGAGCTTGGGCTGTCCATCAGCCCTCAAATGGAGAGTCAACAGCCCCCAGGTCTGGAGGTGGCTGATGAGGAAGAGGAGGAACAGCTGGGTCCAGTGCCTGACGCATAGATGCACAGAAGGCAGAGGAGAGGAGAGCAGTGGAAATCTATGGGCCGGTCCTTGGGACGGAAGAGCCACCGCTGCTAGTGAAGCCCCACCCTAGTTCTGGGAGTGAAGATGAATAGATGTAGCAGACAACTATTCATCTCCCAGATGGACAGACTTGTTAGCCTGTGGTGAGAGAGAAACTTTTTTGCCGGGGCTGCCGGCACTCCTAATAAAAGAATCTTTTCAGTTCACTTCAGAGGGTGTGTCGTGTTTGGGGAGCTGGGTCAGAACACTCCTGCCCACTTGCATGAAAGTGCAAGTAGATAAATAGGTACCACTTTGGTGGGATGGTAACAGTATTCCGTGAACCTTTGGCATATAGTCACATTGGCCGCATCACCATGGAAATGATCTTTGGACAACGTTGGCCCCCTCGGCCAAGAAACGGAGATGAGCACTGTGCCTTAAAGTCAGACATGACTGGACAGGGAAACCTTCACCTTATTCTCTCTTGGTTCAACCAAGTGCAAATAAAAATGAATGGAAGATTACCATCATCTTAAGTTCTTGGGAGAAAGGAAGGAAAGGAATCCTTGTGAGTTTTTCTCTAGTCATTACCTACTATGGGGCGGGGGGGGGGGGTTGATGCTCATCGCTGTTTCAAGACCATGAGCCAGTACTGTCCAAAGACATTTCTGTGGTCATGTGGCCAGCATGATGTTATGTTTCCTATTTATATACTTGCTGCATTGGCATGCTTTCAAACTGCTAGGTGGGCAGGAGCTAGGCAAGACGGGCGCTCACTCCTTCATGCAGCACGAGGAGTTCAAACCTGGGCGGTTGGCTTTCCAGCTGACAAACTCAGCATTTAAACCACTGAGACATTGTGCAGCCCCCTTGGAAGAACAGTGATGTTAAATTTGAAAGGAGAGGAGAGGAGAGGAGAGAATAACAGAGTTGGAAGGGACCTTGGAGGTTTTCTATGCCAACCCCCTGTTTAGGCAGGAAACCTTATACCAGTGATGGCTAACCTTTTTGCCATCGTGTGCCAAAAGCAGGGGTCGTGCACGCGTGCCCACACCCATAATTCAATGCCCTGCCACACGGTCCCCCCGCTTTTGGCATGTGATGGCACTGTGGGCCATCCAGAGGCTTTCTTGAAGCCTGGGGAGGGTAAAAACGGCCTTCCCTACCCGCCCCGGAGGAGGCCCTCCGTAGGCTGGAAACAGACCATTTCCCGACTTCTGGTGGGCCCAGAAGGCTTGAAAATCAGCTGGCCAATGCGCGCATGCGCACTGGAGCTGAGTTAGGGCAACGCTCATGTGCCCACAGATATGGCTCTGCGTGGCACCTGTGGCACGCGTGCCATAGGTTCGCCATCACAGCCCTATACCAGTGGTGGGTTCCTCCTGGTTTGGTCCGGTTCGGCTGAGCCGGTAGCGGTGACGATATGACATCACCGAACCGGTTCTCCCCCCCGCCCTCCCACCCCCCCCCACGTTATTCTTACCTTTTATTTGCCCCCCCCCCCAATCTATTGCTGCCTCCTGAGTCCCAGCTGATGACTAGAGGGAAAAAAAACTGTTTAAACCCTTGCCGCGGGGCTTCAAAGGGCCGCCCTACAGCTGATCAGTGTTATAAGCAAACAAATGAGTCGGGTCGTAAGTGCGAGGACTGGTTGTAAGTGCGAGGACCTTCCAGAAATGACTCTGACCAGCTAGCCACGCCCACTTAGTCACATGACCTCCAAGCCACACCCACAAAATAAACCACGCCTATAGAACCGGTAGTAAAAAAAAATCAGAACCCACCCCTGCCCTATACATTTCAGACAAATGGTTATCCAAGCTCTTCTTTAAAACTTGCAGTGTTGGAGCCTTCACAACTTCTGGAGGCAAGTTGAAAGAATAACAATAGCTTGGTAATTTCAAGTTCCCTATCACTGTTTTCCGGTCCCACAGCTGCAGCCAAAGCTTTGATCATTGTAGATATTTTTACCAGTCTTTAGTTACAGCCGTAAGCAACTGATAAAGGAGCTGATGGAATCCTTTCAACTGTTATTTACAGGGAGAAGAGAAAAAGTCTCCTTAAATTTTATTTCAAGGTAGCAGTATTGGCAGTGGCAATAATAAATATTTTTTTTTTCTGGCCTTGTGATTGCAGTGTTTTTTTTTTTATACTTTCTGCCAATAACATCTGCCACATTAGATCATTGTAAGCACATGTCTTTAGAAAGTTATAGAGAGTCAATAGGGCATAGTGTCCAAAAAAAAAAAAAAAATGTTAGCTTGGACCAAGTCTCTACTCGATCATAATAATAATAATAACTTTATTGTCATTGTACATGTATACACATAGAACTTGGAGGAGACTTTGCATCAGTCATTCTTACCAGACGTTTGTGGTTGACCCTGTGTAAGCCACCTGAGGGACGCGGTGGCTCAATGGCTAAGACGCTGAGCTTGTCAATCGAAAGGTCGGCAGTTCAGCGGTTCGAATCCCTAGTGCCGCGTAACGGAGTGAGCTCCCGTTACTTGTCCCAGCTTTTGCCAATCTAGCAGTTCGAAAGCACTTAAAAAAATGCAAGTAGAAAAATAGGGACCACCTTTGGTGGGAAAGGAACAGCGTTCCATGCGCCTTTGGCATTGAGTCATGCCGGCCACATGACCACGGAGACGTCTTTGGACAGCACTGGCTCTTCGGCTTTGAAACGGAGATGAGCACCACCCCCTAGAGTTGGGAATGACTAGCACATATGTGCGAGGGGAACCTTTATCTTTACCTTTAAGCCACCTTTTATTTCTCAGAGAAAAATGGGATACATCTTAAATAAATAACAAAAATAGCACACACCAAATCAGCCATAACAAGAGATTTACTTGCAATTGCTTAAAAAATCATTTCAATGTATAGAAAGTTAGCACCCACCCCTCTCCTAGAAGAAAGAAATATTTTGAGAAATACTAAAAAGGCAGATTATGTTTCTCTGGATGAGAAATTGAGAAACATGCTCTTGGAGACAGAAAGCAGCCCCCACCTTTCTTGATGGCCTCAGCAGGTGCCAGCACTTGAGATCTAGGTAGCTCTATTTATAGATAAAAATCCCCTGTAGCAAGGTCTGAACAAAGGTAGGATTAGCCCTCAGCTACAATAGGAATTGCCCAACTCAATCTTTCATTGCATCAGCCAAACTTCAACCAAGCTTAGCTCAGACAAACTCCCAGGATTTGTACATGGCCCCGTGGGAGTGTGACAACAGCCAATAGAATGCATGTTCTTGCACAGGAACAGGAAGTTCAAGTGCAAAGCCCAAGAGAAGGTATAAATAACCCCCCACTCTCAACTCCATGTGGTCAGTTGCCCAGGACCATCCATGTGGTTCTGTTTCATCATTACAACCACCTTTCCGATCAGCCTCCAGCCTCCATTTTGTCTCCAGTGCCTTTCTCCCAGCTTGGATCTGGATCTGGATTTTTCTTCCAACAAATGGAATTGATACGCATATGCATGGACTGACTTGAGTAAACAAAAATGCCAAGTGTATTTTAGGGTTTTCAAGGAATTCTGAATGTGAGACATAAAAGCAGGTCTTTTAACATAGCCGCATCTCAATGCAATTTGTTGGCAATTACAAGCTGGTTGTAGCCTACATGGTGACTTCTTGTTACCATTACGTCGTCCCAGTATTGGACTAGATCAGTGATGGCTAACCTTTTTGCCATTGCGTGCCAAGAGGGGGGGCAGGGGAGGTTCGAGCTTGTGCGTGCCCACAACCATAATTCTATGTGCCCCGCCCTGCGCATGCACACGCAAAACCCCTCCCCCCCGCTCCTGGCACGTGATGGCCCAGTAGGCCCATTTTTCTTTCTCACCTGGCTCCAGATCCTCTCTATGCATCTGGGGAGGGCACAAACAGCCTTCCCCCCCCCCGCCCTCGAAGGCCCTCCAGAAGCCTGAAAGGACCCATTTCCCAACTCCCGGTAGGACAGGAAGTGACGTTTTTTCCTGTCCCCAGCCTCCGGAGGCCTCTCTAGGAGTCTCTGGAGGCTGGGGACAGCAAAAAACATCATTTCCTGTCCAACCGGGAGTTGGGAAATGGGCTGCTTCAGGCCTCCGGAGGGCCTCTGAGGTGGGGGGAAGGCTGTTTTTGCCCTCCCCAGATGCATAGAGAGGATCTGGAGCCAGGTGAGAAAGAAAAATGGGCCTTCCCCACCCCCCGTCCCCCAGGCCCACCGGAGGCAGGAAACAACCTGTTTCCCTATTTCTGGTGGGCCCATAAGGCCCGAAAATTAGCTGGCTGGCACGTATATGCACGCCAGAGCTGAGCTGGCGTGCCCACTGATATGGCTACGTATGCCACCTGTGGCACATATACCATATGTTCACCATCATGGGACTAGATCATTCTTTGCTCTAATCCAGCCCAGCTTTTACTTATGTTCTTAAACTGGAATTAAATCTTATTCAGCCACATTTTAATCTGGCCCTGGTCATGTATTTTCATGATGCATTGAAAAGGCAATCAGTAGAAGAGGTTTGTTGTTGTATATACTGCAGATCCAAATTGCTTAATATAGACATCAGATGATTAAGTAAAGTCGAAACCTTCATATACTCGCCCCTTGGCAGGGAAGAGAGCTGGCTTTCTGAATATGTCCCTTTTTTTTTTAATAATAATAAAAAATCCTAATATGATTAAATTTAACTGGACGCGAGCGATGTGCCATAAAATGAAATTGTGATATTTAAAATAAGATGATTTTTTTCCTGATTGCATCCCTACAAGCAATCAATTTCTACATAGGGTGGCAATATCTATTCAAAATTCTGTATATGTGTGTGTGTGTGTGTTTTCTCCCAGCCAGAAAGTTCTTGCATACTAAAGCAGACTTTCTAAATTCACCATCCTGCCTGTTCAGCAAATGTAAAGCAAATTAGAATATTTTTTTTTAAAAAAAAACCCTTTTTTCAGCAGAAGAATATTTCCAAAACTAGTGGCTGGGATTTTTTTCCCCCCCAGTAAATCACGAGAAAGGCAGATGAATGTTAACGGTGAGTAGGAAGTAGGTGGATTAAATGGGTAGATTACAGGCAGTCCTTGTTTTACAACGGCTCAGTTAGTGACCCGTCAAAGTTGCAACATCCCTGGAAACAGTGACTTAGGACTGTTTTTTACATTTACAACCATTGCAGCGGGAGGGGTGCAAACTCGATTTCATTGAGGGTCGCATCAGGGTTGTGTTTGACCTCGGGGGAGGGGTTGGTGGGCGTGGCCAGGATGGGCGTGGCCAGATCAATGTCACTCATGTCGGGGGCACCTGTGGTGGCCTAGGCGGGGCTGGGGGGATCCTCCTGCAGCCCTCTGCTAGTGAAAATGGAGCCCAGGAGGGCCGTTTTCGCTGTCAGAGGGCTGCAGGAGGCTGTCGCGGTTGAAAACAGCGCCTGGGTGGGCCATGCACAGCCTCCCAAGCTCCGTTTTCGCTGGCAGAGGCACTGCAGGCTGGTCCTTCGCTATTTCCAGGCAAGCCTCACAGGTCAGATCTAAGCACCCGGCGGGCCAGATCCGGCACGCAGGTCTTGACACCCCTGCATTACAGCATCCATATGGTCATGTGATCAAAATTCAGATGCTTGGCAAAGGACTCATATTTATGATGGTTGCAGTGTCCTGGGGGCGGGGGATCATGTGATCCCTTTTGTAATCTTCTGACAAAAAAAAAATCAATGGAGAAGCCAGATTCACTTAAAAGAGCGTTATTAATTTAACAAGTGCGGTGAGCCACTTAACAACTGTGGCAAGAATGGTTGTAAAATGGGGCAAAACTCACTTAGCAAATGCCTTGCTTAGCAATGGAAATTTTGGTCTCAATTTGTCATTGTAAGTCGAGGTCTCTCTGTACATGAAGATTCCTCCGTTCTCATTTATTCAGTAAACAAGAGTTTAAAAAATTAAAAAAAACTAAGTTGGCTAGCTCAGAATGCTCTCTAAACTTCTAGAACTTTCTTAATATGAAGGAGAAATCAAAACAGGTCACTAAACTCCTTGAAATAACAATGGTCTTCCACATTGCCACCACAGAGTTCCTTCCAGAAGCTCCGTTAATTTCCTCAGTAATGCTTTTCTAGAAGAGAGTGAAAAGCGCATTGTTTTCGAAGATGCTGTGGTAATGATTGTGTGCTGCTCGGAGCCAGATTTTTTGGCTTACTTTATGGATTAGTGGTTTTGGTTGACTTGTGTAAATTTTTGTTTTGTTTTGTTTTACCGTGAACATTTTAATTGTGTTTTAGCGTCGTCGGCCTGAGATTTGATGACACGCATTTTTGGTGCGCGTTTCTAAGGTTGTAAGTTATAAGATTTGACAGCTTACAGATTTAATGATTGAATAAATAAATGAAATATTCATCCCAGGTAGTTCTGTTAGGGTCTGATTTGAATCAGTGATGTGATTTGGATGGCTGAGTCAATTGCTACAGAAACACAAATACCCTGATCCCAACGTCGTCAAATGTGCATCCACTTTGATTCTATCATTTGAACTGAATTGACGAAAGAATTGTTGTTTTTAATAGAATCTTTCCGTTGAAAATTCACACAGCTCTAATATTGTATGGAAAGGTTGTCAAATTCAATTTCATTGAGGGCCGCATCAGGGTTGTGTTTGACCTCGGGGGGGCAGGGTGTGTGTGGCCAGGTGGGTGTGGCCAGCTCGATGTCACTCCTGTCGGGGGTGCCGGTGGCGGCCCAAGCACTCTGCCAGCAAAAATGGGCTCCCGAGCTCCGTTTTTGGCTGCCACAGCCTCCTGAAACCCTCTGCCAATGAAAACAGAGCTCTCCCGAGAGACGTGTGGCCCTCCTGAGTTCTGTTTTCACTGGCAGAGGGTTGCAGGAGGCCGTAGCAGCCAAAAACGGAGCTTGGGAGCCCATTTTTGCTGGCACAAGCACTGTGGGCCAGCCCTTCGCTGTTTTCAGGGAGACCCCGCGGGCCAGATCTAAATACCCCGTGGGCTGGATCTGCCCCCTGAGCCTTGAGTTTGACACCCCTGTCGTACAGCGTCATTTTTATTTTAGCGTTTTTTTTTCTTTGATTGCTAGACCTTTGAACTTCAGAATGACTTCAGAGCATATAGGTACTGCCATGATTCAGTATTCACCCAATCACCTGCTGGGAAATCCACATGGTTGGAAGTTCCTTGCAAAAACTGAATTAGAAATATGTCTAACCGGGTTAGTAGGGATATACGATAATAGGCCTATGTGAATCAGACAAAATCCAATCCAATTTATTTATTTTTTCCCCATTCAGGAAATCATTCCAATTTAATTTGACTATTTGAATTGATTCAGGTGTTTGTGGGGGGAAGGTGCAGTTTGATTCCACTGTTCAAATCAAACTGTCAGCTCAGATCTATTTAATTTGCAGAAATGGGTCCTGTATCTGAGCGGAGTAATACGTGGCTTGTAAACTATTGAGAAGTAAATTTGCATTCTTTTAAAAAAAAAAATGAAAAAGTGTTTAGAAAGGTTCCAAAGTGGGCAATTAGACTACCAGATGAGAAAATAAAATGGAATTTACCACCAGTGGCATCATTTTTAGCTGTGTAGACGAAATGAATCTACGGCTAGATAGAACTTTTGCTTCTTCCTTCTCAGCAAAAAAACAAACAAACAAAAAACACTAAACTCTGCTTTTCAGTACATCTGTCAGTGGCTGGGAAATCCAAACAAGAAAGGGGCTCACAATTTCTGTTCCTCTGTTGTTGTGCTGATAGCAATGCTATTGGTATTAGGTTGAAAAGCCTTACTTTCAACAAAGGTGCAGTGATAAAGACGGTGTAATTATCAAACTGTCCTCCATTCAAGGGGGCAAGTCCATGATGGCCTTCAGTCAAAGACTACCCCAGCCTCTGAAGTTGTTCCCTCGTGGGCATTCTCAGGGGAAATCAAGGACAAAACCTCTACAATTCATGGCAGGTTTTATGAATAACCCAATGTTTTTATTTATATATTTATTTATATGTATGTATGTATGTACTGTGTTTCCCCGAAAATAAGACCCTGTCTTATATTTTTTTTGAACCCCAAAATAAGTGCTTGGCCTTATTTTCGGGGAGGTCTTATTATTTTGGGGCGCATGGAGCAAGATGGGGCTCCTCTTGCTGTCTTACCTGATTTCCAGCTCTGCGTTTAAATATTTTTGGGGAGGGCTTATTTTTTTGCGGAGGCTTATTTGAGCGCATGCGCTCAAAAGCCCAATTGGGCTTATCATCAGGGGAGGTCTTATTTTCACGGAAACAGGTGGTATGTATGTATGTGTGTGTGGATAAAATAGATATAGATATAGATATAGATATAGATATAGATATAGATATAGATATAGATATAGATATAGATATAGATATAGATATATAGATATACATATACATATACATATACATATACATATAGATACATTTTTCTCTAATAAACATAAGAAAATCAATCTGTATGAACAGCATGTCTGAGTACAATTAGTTTTGAACAACAAAAAAGACAATAAGCATAATTGTAATCATGATATACATATCATTAATCATCAACACATAATTATAATAGCATTAGCTTTTCCATACTGAAAAACTATCATTATATAATTAATCATTCTCTTAACTTTTTTAGTTTCTAACCTCTATTTCTATTAATTAACCATCGGTAAAACCCGTCCCATGTTAAAAAGTATTTTGTTTCTTCCTTCTTTATTTTTAGTGTTAATCTGTCCACCTCTGCACATTCTAATGTTTTTTTTTATAACACTTTCATCTGAAGGGATCTAACCCAATGTTGAAATCCAGAAATTGTTTCTCCCACTCTCTGGTAAGAGTCTGTTTGAAGTCGATCACACCTGGCTTATGTTTACAAAATACAAAATGTATGTATGTATGTATGTATGTATGTATGTATGTATGTATGTATGTATGTATTTAGTTATTTAGCTATTTAGTTATCTAATCAATAGATTTATATGATTAGCCATCTCACAATGACTTCCAGTGGCATACACCATTAAAGATCAATAATATATAACCCCCCCAAACCCCGCTCCATCTGTGGTGATGATAAAATGCAATCATACAAGCCAGTTGATCAGCTCAAAATAGAAATAGAAATAAAATTAGGCCTACTGACAGAATCATGTCTTCAGGATCTTCCAGAAAAGAGTGAAGCACCTTATTTTCCGAGGGAATTATATTTCAAAGGAAGGGAGCCACTACAAAGAAGGCCCTTCTACTAAGTCCAAGCAGGGGTACATCCTTAATAGATGGAACCCAGTCTGCCTTCCTGCTCTGGTAGGCTAGGGAAACTGTATTTTTATTTATTTATTTATATTTCACCCTACTTAATCATCCATTTCCTCAGAGTGGGGCTCTGGGTGAGGTAACCAGAGAAAGGCAGTTCTTTAAATACATCTTGCCCCAAAGATGATATCCAACACCCTGAATTGCACCCAGAAGCAAATCAGCAACCAGTGCAGCTCACACAGAAGAAATTGACACATGTGCAAATCTGGGTTTGCCCAGAACGGTGCAGGCCACTGCATTTTGGACCAACTGAAGCTTCCAGATACTCTTCCAGGGAAGCCCCATACAGAATGCATCACAGTAGTCTAGCTGGGAGTCAAACCTATCTTGTCCCAGGCTCCTGATTTCATACCTTCACAGTCCAAGCTCTTCCACAGTCTGGAACTCGAGTGTCTGAGACATCTTAGAATTGTACTTTGAGCAGAGGTGGTATTCAGCCGGTTCGTACCAGTTCGTGCGAACCGGTAGCGGTCACTGCAGGTGGGGGCCCACCCCCCTTCCCCAGTGTAATGCCATCCTGTTTAGCCACGTTTTTGAGGCCAGGCGCATGCGTGGAAGGCGTGTGTGAGAAGAGAGCGTGCGCGTGTGATGCGAACAGGCGGTAAGAATGTGTGAAACCCACCGCTGACTTTGAGTGACATTATAGGCATACATACTGGTAATTTGGTCTGTGAATAGCCTTACTAGTTTTTCTCTGTGTGCTCTTTCATCCAGGAAACTTTATTTAGAAACCTATTAAACATTCCTGCCCTTCATCAGGCTTCGGTGGGTGTCCTGTGGATCGGTATGCATGCAAATCATTTTGAGACGAAGTAGGAGATGGGCACAATGGTTAACGATATGAGGAACAAAATTGATGGCTACACATAGCAAGGGAAATATTTCATGGACTTTCAGATGTGCCCTTTTTTCACACAGGATTACAGGGGGAAAAAAGGTCTCCCAAACTCCTTAATAAAGTTTTTTTTTTTAAAAAAAAAAAAACCTCTTACCTTTCAATAATGTGATATACTTTTGATTTATCATAATTAATGGACAACTGGTTCTCAGCGCAGTAGGACCCAAATGCAGAAAGTAGCGTTTTCAGACCAAGCCTGATAATGTGATATTTGAGGGGCTGTCACAGAGAAGAAGGGGTCAACCTATTCCCCAAAACACCCGAGAGCAGGACAAGGACAGAGGTGGGATTCTGCCAGTTCTGTCCGGTTCGGGTGAATCGGTAGTGGTGACTGTGGGAGGCTCTGCCCACCTGCCCTGAAGTAATGTGCGAGTATTCTGCATGCACAGAAGGTTGTGTGCATGTGCAGAGGTGGTACATGTGCACATTCACATTTGCGAACTGGTAGGGCAGGTAAGTGAATCCCACCTCTGGACAAGGAGTAATGGATGAAAGACCACTAAAGAGAGATCCAACCTAGAATTAAGGAGAAATTTCCTGGCAGTGAGAACAATTGATCAATAGAATGGTTTACTTCCAGGAAGTTCTGGGTTACCTCGTCTAAAACCTCAGATTGAGTGTTCCAATATCTCAGGGGTTGCCTGAGCCCCTGAAAAGGGATTCAAGCTATTCTCCAAAGCATCTGAAGGCAGGACAAGAAGCAATGGGTGGAAACTAATCAAGGAGAGAAGCAACCTAGATAGAACTAAGCAGAAATTTCCTGTCCATGAGAACAATTCATCAGTGGAACAGCTTTGCCTTTAGAGCAGAGGTCTTCAAACTTGGCAGCTTTAAGACTTGAGGACTTCAACTCCTAGAATTCTCCAGCCAGCTAAGCTGCCAAGTTTGGGGATCCCGACTTTAGAAGTTGTGGATGTTCTGATACTGGACGTTTTTAAGAAGAGATTAGACACTGGTTTGCCTGTGTGCTGTTGCTCCTTAATAGCATCCCATGCAAAGTTACCTGTATCTTGTTGAATTTAGTAAAACATTGTGGGCAGGCCCAGATTTCATCTCCCGTTCGTTTGTCTTATAACAAGGGTGTCAAACTTGATTTCATTGAGGGCCACATCATGGTTTGTTTGACCTTGGACGTCCAGGGAGTGGGCATGGCCAGGGGTGGGCATGGCCATGGTGGGCGTGGCTTGGGACTCATGTAAGGGCCACCTGTGGTGACCAAGTGCTAAGGCAGGATTTCCCTGAGACCCACCCTCACTCTCATTATAATCTCCTTCCTTCCTTTTTTTTTTTAATTTTTTTTAATTTTTTTATTTGATTTATATGCCGCCCTTCTCCGAAGACTCAGGGCGGCTTACAATGTGCTCAGCAATAGCCTTCATCCTTTTGTATATTTTATACAAAGTCAGCTTATTGCCCCCACAAACTGGGTCCTCATTTCACCTACCTTAGAAAGAATGGAAGGCTGAGTCAACCTTGAGCCTTGGCGAGATTCGAACCCTGCAGTAATTGCAGGCAGCTGGTCTTAATAACCAGCTTAATAACAGGGTGCCTTAAACTCCTGTACTACCAAGGCTCTTCCTTCCTTCCTTCCTTCCTTCCTTCCTTCCTTCCTTCCTTCCTTCCTTTTCTTCTTTTTTCTTCCCTCTTCATTCTCCTTTCTTCTTCCTTCCCCTCTTTCCTTCTTTTTCCTTCCTTGCTCTCTTCCCAACTTCCCTTCTTCTTTTTCTTTGTCTTTATTCTTTCCTTTTCTCCTTTCCTATCCTTTCTTGCATGCTCAAATGCAAAAGGGGAAACATTTCTCCTTTTGTTTTGTTTTTAGTTTGTTTTGATAGCTCTCTGCAAGCAAAAACGGAGCTCGGGAGGGCACCTGTGCACCACCACCTACCCGAGCTCCATTTTTGCTAGCAGAGGGCTTCAGGAGGTCGTTGCAGCTTAAAATGGGGCACGGAGGAAGTGCGCGGCTTTCCTGAGCTCCATTTTTGCTGGCAGAGGCACCGTGGGCCAATCCTTTGTTGTTGTCACGCCAGTTGTGTGAATCTGGCCTGTGGGCCTTGAGTTTGACACCCCTGTCTTATAATGTTGAGAGAATGTCAGAGCTGATGGCTTTTTCTCTCTATCTATATTCCTTTTCCTTTTCTCCTTCCTGGGGAATTTGAGACATCTGTACATTAAAAAGAAATGCATACCAAATTCCTATGGTACCACATGATAGAATAGATTGATGAGAAATACGAATTCTCTGGAGTTCTTCGTATCTCGGCCTTTTTTTTTTTTCCCCTTCAGATCTGTGATTTAATTAGAACTTTAATCTTTCTGTGGACAAGCTGCAGGAGCCTCTAAAGGTCCTTTAAATAGTGATTAGATTGCTTAACTTGCAGGACATATACAAAATGTGGTTGAGGATCATTTCCCTTGATAGACCACAAGAAGGCCATAACCATTTCCAGTTATTAAAACAGGGAAACGGGGATCACATCTTTTTAATTGACACAGGATAGTTGCTTCATCCTGTGTGCATGTCGATTTCCCCAAATTCAGAGGCTTTCGTCTTTCTCTCCATGAAGGAGGTCAATTCTAGGCCCTTGAAAAGGAGAAAGAGCCAAGGGTGCTCTCCTCACCACTGAAATGTACACTGGAACTCCTGTGGCAACCGAGAGTGTCGCGGCGTGCATATCAAACGTTAGTTAGGCTGGAGGGATTCCAAAAGTCACTTCCATCTCGTATCCTTGAAATTAAGATTTCATGGCACATTGAAAGCATCGGGAGAAGCCAAAATGAACTGTGGAGAAAACTGGCAGCAGGTCGGCATACATAATACGGGCGGGATCTGCTGAAGCTCCTGTTTCAGGAGAGAGTTCTAGAGAAGCCCACTACTCCATGTTATTTATGCTGCTTGTCCTTCTCACTCTACCTACTTGCTTGTTCTATCTCTCTGTCTATCTGTCTGTCTGCCTGCCTGCCTGATTCCCTGTCTGCCTGTCCGTCCATCCATCCATCCATCCATCCATCCATCCATCCATCCAGGGGTGGGATTCAAAAATTTTAGCAACCGGTTCTCTGCCCAGTTGCTGGGTGGGCGTGGCCATGGTGGGCATGGCCTACTCAACCTCCTGCACAATGGCAGGGGGGGGCATTTTCACCCTCCCCAAGCTCCTGAGGTTTTGTTTGAGCCTCTAGGAGGGCGAAAACGGCATCACACATCCCACTAAGGCAAAACCAAAAGAGGTTTTGACTTAACGCCATGTACTGTATGCATTGAGTTACTGAATTATTATTGTTACTTTGGTGTAAATAGTTCTGGAAAGTTGTTTAAAGAACTTGAGTGTATTCCATATAAAAGTAATTTATCCCTCATGGCTGCCACATATGATGCAGTTTGCACGTTCTCTTTTGCCTGCAGAATTACAGTTCCTATAAAAGAGTTGTCGTGAAGTTTATTCCATCATAGACTGTCAAAATGAAATGGTTTGAATTTTTAACTGAGCTGAGCAGTTTTAACTGATTTTAAGTCTGCAACAAGAAGAGAAAATAATCCTAATGATATTTGAATGTAAATATGGAAAACAAAAAGCACCAGCAAAACTATAGTAAAAATCATGCATAAAGAAAAACAAAAATGCACATAATTTATTTACATAAATTTATTTACAGTGGAGTTGAAGTCTTAAAAAATAAATGTAAACCTTGTCTATGGGGAATCATATTGATTGGGCTTTCTACATTGTCAATGAAAACTCTGTTCATATGTAGAAAAAAGCATATATATCATGACAGAATAAGACAGTTGGAAGGGACCTTGGAGATCTTATAGATTACATGTCAATACCAGGAATAATATTACGGGAATCCATAAATTTGGTTTCTTTCTCCTCCCTATACCTTCCACTTTTCTGGTCATCACTTAATAGCATTCTATGGCCTCAATTTGCAAGGGTTTTATTTCATTTTTGAGTTTGGTTCTAGTCCAACCGCCTGCTTAGGCAGGAAACCTTACATCCAATGGTGGGTTCTTCCCGGTTCGGCCCGGTTCTCCTGAGCCAGTAGCGGTGACAATATGATGTCATCGAACCGGTTCTGCCCCCCCACGTCCCCCCCACCTACATTATTCTTACCTTTTATTTGGCCCCACCCCCAATCTATTGCTGCCTCCTGAGTCCCAGCTGATCGGCTAGAAGGAAAAAAACTGTTTAAACTCTTGCCACGGGGCTTCAAAGGGCCGCCCTACAGCTGATCAGTGTTAAAAGGCAGTGTGGTGGTAGACCGGTGCCTCCAAAAGCAAATGAGTAGACCAGTGCCTGCAAAAATAAATGGGTAGACCAGTGCCTCCAAAAAACAAATGAGTAGACCAGTACAGCTCTGCAAGCAGTTAAAAGCCTGGTAGACCAGTACCTCTGCTAAATCCTAAAGAATTGTCACATGACCATCAAGGCACACCCACAAAATAAGCCACGCCCACAGAACCAGCAGTAAAAATTTTTAGAACCCACCCCTGCCTACACCACTTCAGAGAAATGGTTATCCAACATCTTCTTAAAAACGTCCACTGTTGGAGCACTCACAACTTCTGGAGGCATTGTTCCACTGATTAATTGTCCTCACTGTCAGGAAATTTCTCCTTAGTTCTAAGTTGCTTCTCTCCTTGATGAGTTTCTGTTCATTGTCTCTTGGACTGCCTTCTAGGTGCTTTGGAGAATAGCTTGACTCCCTTTTCTTTGTGGCAATCCCTGAGTTATTAGAACACTCAACCCAGGGTTTTAAACGAGGTGTGTTCGAGTCTTTCCATCAGACTAAAATAGTTTTCTTAGCTACCTCCCACATATAAGAAATCTAAATTTCTTTATAGTTCATCTAGTACTAGGATATAATTTAACATTAATGTTACGTAACTACCCTTGTTTCGTTTGCTAGAATTCTATTTGGTAAACATAATACTATTCAGCCAAAATGTGGAACAAGCCCCAAAAATATGAGGTTTTTTTATTATTATTTGATTTATATGCCGCCCTTCTCCGGAGACTCAGGGTGGCTTACAATGCGCTAAGCAATAGCCTTCATTCTTTTGTATATTTATACAAAGTCAGCTTAGAGTTGGTATCCTTTCATATATCCTTTCACACAGTGTGTGTGTATGTGTGTGTCTCTCTGTGTGTAATATTATATTATTCATAGCATTATAGATGTTATGATATTCTAGTTCAGGAGTCAGCAACCCGTAGCTCTGGAGCCGCATGTGGCTCTTTCATCCCTCTGCTGCGGCTCCCTGTCGCCACCACAATTTTGAGATGAGCTTCCGGTTATGGGGAGGAAAAGCATAAGAGACTCTATGGCAAGGGGCGGGTTTTCCGGTCAGCTCCACAATTGATAGGGCTTTCAGTTAGGACAGGTAGAGGAAAAAAGATGCTGTGCTAGGAGGAGACTATATGGTAAAGGAAGAGGACTTCTGGTCAGCTCCAGAATTGAATGGGGGGGTTTCTGGTTAGGATTTTTGTGGCTCTTTGAGTATTTAAGGTTGCCGACCCCTGTTCTACTCCAATGTTCAGACATCATCTCCAACATTTGTTTGAAATCCTTTAGCAAGACAGTGTTGGTTGCACTTCTAATATCCTCTGGAGGGTTCAGGATGGAGGCAGTGCAGGCATCCAGGCCCTTCTGAGTCTCACAGCTGTCCTAAGGAGAAAAGTTTTGACAGTGAGAACAATTAAGTCAATTGAACAGCTTGAATCCCAGAGTTATTGGTGCTCCCATCAGTGGAGGTTTTCAAGAAAAGACTGGACAACCATTTTTCCAGGCTGGTGTATGGTTCCCTGCCTTGAGCAAGGGTTGGACTAGAAGACCTCCAAGATTACTTCAAGCCCTTTGATGCCACTCAGGCAGTGCCATTCAGGAGCTGATCGGTTCCTGGAGGATTAAAGGATCTAGATGAGCCGCTGACTTAATCTTAGCAAGATGGAATAGCTTTGAGTTTTGGAGCCCTGGTGCTGAGTTGTTTTTCACTCTCAGTGGGGCAGCACTTCCTCAGGCAGGGCAGATACACAATTTGGGGGCCCTCCTGGAGTTACAGCTCCTTCTTCAGGAGCAGATGGAAGCTGTGACTAGAGCTGTGGCCTTTATATAGATTGTGCACAACCAATTCCTAATTCAGAAATCCTTGCTCACAATCACTCAGGAACTTCCCAGCTGGATTATTTGTGAGACTACCTATCATCCATAGTGTGGGAAGAAATATCCATCTGGTTCAGTTCCAATCTGGGAGAAAAGCACTGGAGACAAAACGGAGGCTGGAGTCTGATTGGAAAGCGGGCCCATTTATTGATGAAACAGAAGCACATGGGTGGTTCTGGGCAGCTGGTCACATGGAGTTGAGAGTGAGGGGTTTTTATATCTTCTCTTGGGCTCTGAACTTGAGCTTCCTGTTCCTGTGCAAGAACATGTATTCTGTTGGCTGTTGTAGGGGTCATAGCTGGCTCTGTAGGTTGTCTGAGCTATGCTTGGTTGAGGTTTGGATGCAACGTGATGCAACGAAGAGGCTTGTTGGGCAATTCCTATTGTGGCTGAGGGCTAACCAGGAATGGGTTCTACTTACCTTTACTACCGCTTCGCAACGGGATTGCGCACATGTGCAGAAACTTCTGCACATGAACAAATCGCCGATGACTACATCTGGGGCGGTGGGCAGGGTCTCCCGCCGGTTTTACTACCGGTTCTTGTGAACTGGTCCAAACCAGGGGCAACCCACTACTGGGGCTAACAAAAATTCCCTTGCTGCAGGGAATTTTTGCCTATGAATAGAGCTATCTATCTCTTAAACTCTTAAATGCTGACATCAGCTGTGGGCTATTAAGGAAGGTAGGGACTGCTTTCCAAGAACATGTTTCTCCATTTCTCATCCAGGGAAATATAATATTCTGCCTTTTTAATATTTCTCAAAATATTTCATTCTTCTAGGAGAGGGGTGGGTGCTAACTTTCTACAATAGTATCTGCCTGACTGATTCAATCTGGCACAATTCGGGTTCCTTCAATTAAACAATGACATCTGTCAGAACAGCAGCAGCATTCCTCTGGAACGAGGCTCTCCTTGAGGTCTAGATGATCTCTACTGGTGTTTTGAAGGTGCTTGAAGACTTAGCTCTTCACCCAGGCCTTTCACAAACATGATTGAAATGCCCTTGGGATCCCCCCACCCCCCCATTACAATCCAGTTTTTGCCCTCTGGCTATCTTTATTCTCATTTGTATTTCCGACTTAATATTTTATTGGCATACAAATTTAATAATGAAGACAATTTTAAAATCATTGCAACATATTATATAAGGCTTTCCACAATCATCTCTCCCTCTCTCTCTCTGGCTGATCTCAAAGTACAGATTACACAGTGGTATGTGTGTGTTTTTGCCCTCCCCGGGCTCCAAAGGCTTTCCTTGAGCCTCTGGGAGGGCAAAAATGGCCTCCCAGGCTCTGGAGGCCCTCTGGAGGCCAGAAACGGGCCCACTTCCGGCCTTCCCGAACTTCCGGTAGGCCCATTTTTTGCCCTCCCTGATCCTCCATGCGCGCCCTGCACTTACCTGCATCCAAAACGGGCCGCGTGGGGACTCCTGGGAGGGGCAGGGTGGGCGGGGCCAGCCAGGATTGGGATTTGGGGATTCTCCAAACTTCACAGAATCTTAGCTAGAGGTTCTCCGGAACCCCTGTGAACCCCCAGCAGCCTATCCCTGGGGACTAGTATATTTCAAGCTATTTAGCTCTCATCAGCTAGCCATACCCTTATGGGATTCGAACCCAGGCTACTTGTATACTAGGTAGATGTATTAACCTCTAAGCCACGGGCTCTCCACGCTTTGTCAGCTATACCAGGGGAGAGATTAAGTGGGTTTTTTTTATCAGGGCAACCTGGTCTACCCAATTATGGGATGGAGCAGTAATAGGGAAGATTTTCAAGATTTTCAATATTTTGTTAAGGCGTCATTTCTCTTACACATTCAGATCAGTCTCAAAATTACCCTTCTATTATAGTACTATCTAGGAATTCCCAGCAGAGATGTTCTTCAAACATCAAGATAGAACTTCTGAGTATCGCGTTTCCTCCAATTATACATTTAGTTAGCTGCTTTTGTTAGCTATTCTAGCCCTTAGCGCAGTCTTTCACAACCTTAGAAACTTTTTAAAAGGTCTGGACTTCAACTCCCAGAATTCCCCAGCCGGCACATCTTAAAGTTGCTAAGGTAGAGAAAAACTGCCCTAGCAACAGTGAAGGTGAACTAAGAACACAATTTATATCCCAGCTTAAAAGCTGGTGGCCTTGTTTTGCTTTTTCCAAATTAACCTGGTCTTCTTTGAATTTTTGGATCTTCAGCTCCTTACAGCGTTTTTCATCCCTGTGTATATTTGGCTGAGAGGGGAAAAATAAAAAGATTATACATGCTTTTATGTCTCTCTGTTCTGCCCCTGATGCTGTTAAAAAGAACTAAGCTTCTAAGCAAGCCCATTTTTTTGGGGGGGTGGGGGGTGGGGAGAGGGTGAGGAGAGGAGAAGCAGGGGTCCTTTTAATTTTTGCATCTTTCTCCTTTGTCCTTATACCCCTAGGGAACCATGCATTTTGGCTCATTTAACTACAGAACGGATTGTGTGTTTTCTCTTACGAATGCAAAGTACTTGCTACTCAAAGGAGCAAAAAAATATAATGAAGAAAGGCACGGTAACAAAATAAAAACTGGACCTTTTTTTAAAAAATATATATATATTATTATTATTAAAGAGCCAGCAGACTTTGTAAATCCAAGCCGCCAGGAAGAGAAAGGAGAGAGGAAGAGAAGGTCGTCTCCAAGCTCTCGCCAGCCCCCACCCCCACAACTCCAAAAATGAATAAATGCACCTCGTTCAGCAAATGTGCGCTTAACACTAAGCCTCGCATAAGTTAACGTTTTATCTCCCTCAGTTTTGTGTGCAAACATAACAAGATTGCTCCTTCTGTTTTGACACTTTTCACACCATTTCTTAATTAGGAAAGCTTTGTGTAACAGATGAAATGGTGCTGTGGGAAAAAAAATAAATAAAATAAATTGGAGACAGGAGGCGTTTAGTGCCGAACATCTGAAACGGTGGCATTTTAGAAAATCGGCATAATGATTTGAAGGATTTTTTAAAAAAATATATATATAAATATATATATGGACACCAAAAAGCTTGCATCGCAAAATGATTATTTCCCCCACCAGTTTTTTTTTTCTTTTCTCTCTCCCCTCCCTTGCTTTCATTTCACCGCATTTGGCTTGTAAACAGAAAGCAATACGCTGGGTTTTATACCTTTGCCACGTGAGGCATATTTCCAAGTTGAAATGTGGATTTCATTAAATTCCAGGCCAAAAACCCCTTTAGCGCAGACGTTCCGCCATCCTTTTAAAAAACAAACAAACACAGAAACAATCCTGCCACTGTTATGAAATTGAACGGTGCCAATTTCTTACTCGACCTGATGCCTTTTGAAGTTCCTTTTAATACTGTCATCCTGTTTGCACCAGATCTTCAATTCCAGTCGTTTTTATATATATATATATATATATATATAGCACACCAATCCTGGAGGTTCAGGCCATTGTTGGAGCCAAGCTAACTTTAGGAAGACGTACAGTTTAGTCATTTCAGGGTGTCAAGCTCCGCATCAGGCACAGCTGTAAATCTCAGCTCTCCAGACACTTAATCCCTTTTTTCAGGGATTGGTTTACTGGGCAGAAGGTTTTGAGATAATGAATGAAGTAGATTAGTCTCTGTCTCGCAGGCCAGAAGGAAGCTATAGATGCAGAGATGGGCCCTCCCAGAAGTCGAAGCCTTTATTACAAATTATGTTGAAAGGTTTAAATTCCAGGACTGTTTTTTTTTTATTATTCTCTCTCTCTCTTTCTGAATTCAAACATACAGGTAGAGACAGAATAACAGAGAGTTGGAAGGGACCTTGGAGGTCTTCTAGTCCAACCCTTTGCCTAGACAGGAAACTCTACACCACTTCACACAAATGGTTATCCAATCTCTTCTTAAAAACTTCCAGTGTTGGGGCATTTACAACTTCTGCAGGCAAGTTGATCCACTGATTAATTGTTCTCACTGTCAGGGAATTTCTCCTTAGTTCTAGGTTGCTACTCTCCTTGATGAGTTTCCACCCATTGCTTCTTGTCCTGCCCTCAGGTGCTTTGGAGAATAGCTTGACTCCCTCTTCTTTGGGGAAGCCCCTGAGATATTGGAAGACTGCTATCATGTCTCCCCTAGTCCTTCTTTTCATTAAACTAGACACACCCAGTTCCTGCAACCATTCTTCATATGTTTTAGCCTCCAGTCCCCTAATCCTCTTTGTTGCTGTCCTCTGTACTTTTTCTAGAGTCTCCACATCTTTTTGACATTGTGGAGACCAGGGGTGGGTTCTACTTACCTTTACTACCCGTTCGCAACCCGCATCACTCAACATCTTTTTTACAGTGTGGTGACCAAAACTGGATGCAGTACTCTAGGTGTGGTCTTACTAAGGATTTATAGAGTGGTATTAGTACCTCCCTTGATTGTATCCCTCTGTTAATGCAATTGAGGATCGCATTGGCTTTTTTTGGCTGCTGCTGCTGCACACTGCTGGCTCATATTTAATTAGTTGTCCCTTAAGAAAACTGAAGCCCTTTGAAAGAGCCTCTGCCAGGAATTTGGTCCTGGCTTCCTAATCAAACTCTTTTGGAAAGTTACGGGCACTCGGCAACACATTTGAAGGCTGTTTGCAGCATCTCCTGGCCACCTGATCATGATTTATGATGTTTCTGCTGAAACCCAGCATTTACGTCCCATTTCTTTTTTAAAAAAATATTTTTATTTAACATTTACATCTTTAAACTTCCTGTTTCTTGCCAATAAACACCCCATTGCTTAAGGAGTGCCACATTTATTTTACAACCCCTGCAAAATAGATTGCAAAATCCGGTGTGGTTGTGCGGTAAATCTGCTTTACAAGCATCTCGACTTACAGCCAAAATCGTAGGCTCAATTACAGTCGTACAGTGAGGGATGCCTGCATTCCTTTGCTCTCTGTGATGTTTCTTCTAGCAGGGGCCTGCTTGCATGTACAGATAATCCTCGATTTACAACAGTCCACTTAGTGACCATTCAAAGTTACAACGGCATTGAAAAATGTGACTTATGTCCATTTTTCACACTTGCAACCTTTGCAGCATCCCCAGGATTCATGTGATCAAAATGCAGACGCTTGGCAACTGACTCATGTTTATGACAGTTGTTGTGGCCTGTCAGCGGCCTGCACGGATTGTAGCTGATTCTGACAACGAGGAGGCTGGTGTGGTGCTGCATCAGCAGCCTATGCAACTGGCGCTCGAGTCGGACAGTGAGGAGGCTGGAGAAGATGTGGTGCCAGAGGCGGGGATTCAGTCAGGGCCTTCAGAACCTCCAGAAGCTCCTTTAAGTGAAGAGGAAGAAGGGGAGGAGCCTCTTCTCGATGCACGGCTGCGCAGAGCTGCCAAAAGGCAGGAGTGGCTCCTCAGGAGGAGATCTCCTCGAGAGTAAGGCTTGGGGCTAATTGGCCACTCCCTTTGCCTATTTAAGGAAGGACGACGACTGAGGCAATTTGCAGGGAACAACTTCATTAACATACCTTCGTGTCTTGTCTTGCTTATCTTATCAGCTTCCTGCAAATTGCTTCTGGGCATTCTGCCAACCATAGTAAGTTTTCAGTTATTATTCTTTCAATTCTTGGTGGCTGTTAATGCAATTAATGAACAGCGGTTGTTGTAAAAGACTGGTTTATTCAGTAAACTAAGGTTTGAATGGACTTTTTGTGTTCTGCGTTCTTTGGGGTCCGTAGCTGCGGCAGAACAACGGTTGCAGTTTCTCGGGGGTCACGTCATCCCCTTTTGCGACCTTCTGACAAGCAAAGTCCACGGGGAAGCCAGATTCACTGAACAACCGGGTTGTTGACTTATCAGCTGCAGGGATTCACTTAGCAACCGTGACAAGAAAGGTCGTAAAATGGGACACAACGAATGTCTCACTTCACAACATACATTTTAGGCTCAATTGCAGCCGTAAGTCAAGGGCTGTATGTGCACAGCCTTTATAAAGTGTGAAGTATTTTGTATGTTCGATCCCTCTCTCCTCATTTGAACAGGTCCAGGAACGATATTCCCATACCCAAAATTAGAATGGGTTCTAATTTTTTTTACCACTGGTTCTGTGGGAGTGGCTTATTTTGTGGGCGTGGCTTGATGGTCATGTGACAATTCTTTAGGATTTAGCAGAGGTACGGGTCTACTAGGCTTTTAACTGCTTGCAGAGCTGTACCGGTCTACCCATTTATTTTTGCAGGCACTGATCTACTCATATATTTTTGGAGGCACCGGTCTACTCATTTGTTTTCAGAGGCACTGGTCTACCCATTTGTTTTCGGAGGCACTGGTCTACCCATTTATTTTTGGAGGCACTGGTCTACCTATTTGTTTTTGGAGGCACTGGTCTACCCATTTATTTTTGGAGGCACTGGTCTACCCATTTGTTTTCGGAGGCACTGGTCTACTCATTTGTTTTTGGAGGCACCGGTCTACCCATTTGTTTTCAGAGGCACTGGTCTACTCATTTATTTTTGGAGGCACTGGTCTACCTATTTGTTTTTGGAGGCACTGGTCTACCCATTTGTTTTCGGAGGCACTGGTCTACTCATTTGTTTTCGGAGGCACTGGTCTACCCATTTGTTTTTGGAGGCACCGGTCTACCCATTTGTTTTCGGAGGCACTGGTCTACTCATTTATTTTTGGAGGCACCGGTCTACTCATTTGTTTTTGGAGGCACTGGTCTACCCATTTGTTTTTGGAGGCACTGGTCTACTCATTTGTTTTCGGAGGCACTAGTCTACCCATTTGTTTTTGGAGGCACCGGTCTACTCATTTATTTTTGCAGGCACCGGTCTACTCATTTGTTTTTGGAGGCACCGGTCTACCACCAAACTGCCTTTTACCACTGATCAGCTGTAGGGCAGCCCTTTGAAGCCCCGCGACAAGAGTTTAAACAGTTTTTTCCTTCTAGCCAATTAGCTGGGACTCAGGAGGCAGCAATAGATTGGGGGTGGGGCCAAATAAAAGGTAAGAATAATGTGTGTGGGGGGGCAGAACTGGTTTGGTGACGTCATATCGTCACCGCTACTGGCTCGGTGGAACCGGGCCGAACCGGGAGGAACCCACCACTGCCATAACTAGCTGATGTGTTTTTCTTGCAGGAGGATATTATAATGCTGTCTTAGAAGTAGAACAAGTTTGAAGTCACCCGTTAGGAATCTTACCAATATTCTCTGCTCTTAATTAAATATTAGGTGTAAATTAGCACAAAGAAGGAATGCGAGGAATATTAATTTGATGGTTGTGCAAAGGATGTCATTGTAAATGAGAAACAGTGTGTGGGGGGGTGTCCCTCTGGAACTCAAGGTGCACCTAATTGCAAATTCCCTGCTACTATATTTTTTCTCTCTGAACCATTTTGCCTAAAAAAAAATTTGTGACTTTCATTCTTTTATTCCCCGTATTTTATTTTATTTTTTTATTCAAGAAAAGTTAAAGTACAAAATGCCAAAATATTGTTTAAAAAGGACAAAAGAAGCAAAAACACAGCAAATGAGACATTAAAGAGAAAAAAGTTCCTTAAAAAAAAAAAAGGACTAACACATAATGTCCACAGTACTTGGACGCTGATTAATATAATATAACAATGTAAGTTTACCACCCTTTGAGAAACAAGCCAAAAGAATTTGAAACTACTAAATCGATTTACAAATTGTTAGCCTGTCATCTATATACTATACTAGCTGGACGCCTGTGCTTCGCTATGAAACTATGTGCTTGGGCTTGATAAATTGACACTTACAGCCTGAAACTTAATGTAGAATGTGTAACTCCGTAGCATCAGAGTGTGTTAATATAACACAACTGGCAGTTGGAACAGAGGGAAAGGGGGAGTAGAATGTCCCACTCCGCAGCATCCATCGGTATTCATCTGGCTAGCAACCTGTCAGTGTGTGAGAGAGTTGAGGGGTGTTTGGAAACTCAAACAGTATTTGCTGTGTGAGCAAGAAGGAGACAGGAAGGAGGCTGGGCATGGCTTAGCTCAACTGTTCTGTAGTAAAGCTGCTTCCTGCAGTGAAAGTAAAACTGAAAGTGAAACTCCTCTCCTCTGCTTGTGTTTTGCATTTGAAACAGATTTCTTTTCAGTGGGGAGGGGGAGTAGAACTCCTTAACATCAGACCGTGTTAATAATAATATAGGAAATACTAATGCTCTGATGGTCGATTTGAAAAATCCTTTCTTAGTGAGCACCTAGAAGCCAAGAGGAACATATGTGGCAAACTTCAAGTTTGTAGGCTTTACGGTTCTGGAAATTTCGTGATTACAGTGTGAGTGGTTTTCGCTTATATATATACTAGCTGTACCCGGCCACGCATTGCTGTGGCCCAGTCTGGTGCTTCCGCTGGGCTAAAAGAGTGAGGCTAAAGTTCTAAACTCTCCACAAACATTTGGCGGGTGTGACCAACTCGACGTCACTCACTTTCATAAGTCACATGACAGCCCCCAAGCCACGCCTACCCAGCTGGTGATTAGGGCAGAGAACCAGTTGCTAAAAAACAATGGGAACCACAAAATCCTTCCTCTCTGTCTCCCCCTCTTTCTTTGTATCTCTCTATGTCTCTCTCTCCCCCCATCTGTATCTCTCTATGTCTCTTTCCCCCCTGTATCTCTCTGTGTGTCTCTCTCTCCCCCTCTCTCTGTATCTCTCTCTGTCTCTCTCTCCCCCACCCTCTCTCTCTGAATCTCTGTATGTGTCTCTCCCCACCCCCCGTCTCTCTGTATTTTTCTATGTCTCTCTCTCCCTCTCTCTCTGTTTATCTCTGTCTCTGGCCTGCCCTCTTCTGCATCTCCCGCCATCGCCCTTACCTTTTCAGGCCAGGCCTTTGCAGCTCTCCACACCACAGCAGAAACTCGGGGGCTCCCTCCATCCTCCCTACACAGATGTTCTCTGGGGGCTCGACGGAGAGATGCATAGTAGGGAAGGGAAGGGAAGGGAGGTAGGGAGGGGATGCAGCAGGGGTTTGAGGCTGGTTTGGGGCTTCTCTCCTGAAGGAAGAAAGCGGCAAAGCCAGGAGCCACGCATACCCCACTGGACTCCTGCTGTGCAGTTCTCCTCCCCCGCCTGCCAACGGCAGGGGAATGATTAAATCCCCCGCTCTTCCAGGCAAAACGGAGGGCCGGCCATCCTCCCTCCTGCCTGTTTCCACCCCCCGAAGCCTCCCCAGAGCCCCTTTTCTGCCAGAGGCTGAAATTTTCATGTAGGCTCCATGAACTGCCAGAGCGCCCACCTGGGAATCAAAGGCGGTGCTGGTCAAAGGCGACCCCAAGGCTCCAGTTGCCTCCATCTCCCGCTCACCGACCGGATTCGCATAGTGCTGGTTAGCAGCTGGTCTTTCTGACCTCGGGGCCCATGGTAGCACTGGGCCAGGCGCAATGCGGGCCAGGTGAGGGATGGAGGGTTTCCACTCGGCGGACCCAGGCAGCCTCATTGCCAGGTGTTCTTTGGAGGGAGCCCCGAGAGCAGCTGGTGAGGGGGATGGGCAGCAGCGGTGGGTGAGGCTAGTTCGTGGGGTGGCTGGGGGAGGGGGAGGTCAGAGCCAGGCTCGGGTGGGCCCCACCCAGCCATAGAAGTGCTGGCTGTGAGGGCTTCCCAGTGGGGAGCCGGCTGCCTACCTGCCGAGCCTGGTGGCAGGATATGGCCCTCGGGCATCTCTGCCTTCCAAATACACAGTTTCTTGGAAGCAATATGGAGAGTTTAAATATAAGGAGCAGAAATCTGTTGAGCGTAATCAGGGCTGGGAGGCTGCCATGTTGGTTTTACATCTGTTGTGACTCCGACCCCCAAGCCCATCTTATCGGAGGGAGAAGACTCCGAAAATGAAGGAGAGGAATTGGCAAGGCCTCCCTCTCCAGGACCCTCCTCTCTGGCAATGCCTCAGGTGTCTCCCGAAGGAGAAGAGATAGGCCAAGAGCCAGGCATCTCCAAGCAGGCGCAGTTAGACAGCGATGGAGATAAGTCTTGGCTGGATCCCCGCCAGCGTCGGAAAGACAAGCGCACACAGCAGAAAAGGAGGCATGCCAGAGATTAAGCTGAGTCACTGGACCACACCCCACAGGGGATAAAAGGGGGTGTGGTGGCCATTCAGGCTTTGTGATGGACAAAACTGAACAGCTAGCAAGTCATAATGTGTCTCTGGAACTTCGTTATCTGCCTTCCTTGGATTTATTATGGACTGGACTTGACAATTCTTTGGCTTTGTGAATTTATTTTGGTTTATCTGACGGAGGAGGAACACCTCCCTCTGTGAGTAAAGTTTTTGGCAAGCAGCTACTGGGTTGCTGTCAATTCTGTTATCGAAGGAAATTGTTGTCTGCAAGTTTATTTTAACTCCTGGCTGACTGTTTGTGTGCGTGTGTGAGACGGGGACAGAACAACGTCCAGCAGATGGTGCTGTTTTTATTTTTATTTATTTATTTATTTTATTCAATTTGTATACCGCCCTTCTCCGAGTGGACTCAGAGCCAAAACTAAAATACAAAATTTAAAATTATTAAAAGAATTATATACTTTGGCCCAATTTTAAAACAATTCGAATTAAAACCCATTGACAGATTAAAAGCTAAACAACTAAAAAACTAAAAAAATGTCTTTCAATGTTTTCCAATGTTTTTCATGTTTTTACCTGTCACAGATGTGACATGTATATAATATAGGTATATAAAAACATGCCCGTAGTCGAATACAACGTTGTGTCAAAATTTGAAAGCAATCGGTGAAGAACTTTCGGAGATGTGTGGTTATGTACAAATGGACATTTACACTTTTATTTATATAGATAGATTAATAACACAATAGTTAACTGGAAGAACAATGATAATAAAGTGTTATATAAAAGTAATAAAAATATTAATAATAAAAGGCAGACAAAATTGAAATTCCAAAACCCTTTGTTAACAAGCTATCTTTGTAATCAACTCACAGAAAATTTACCTTGATTGGCCCTGAATCAAATATACTCATTTGTTTCATGATACCAACTCTTAAATTAAGTTTACTTTATTGTCATTGCACCTCGTGCAACGAAATTAAATGCCATCTTCAGTGTACATTATAACTATAAAAATCAAACACAAACACACATCCTTCACATTCCATACAATTGAATTGAAAACCTGATATTGCATTAGAATTGCACTATAGAGTAGAATTCAATATGGTTACTGCCTTGGGATAGAAGCTGTTTTTCAGCCTATTTGTCCTTGTTTTTATTATCCTGTACTGTCTGCCAGACGGTAAAAGTTCAAAAAAAGTTCAAAAAGTTCACTTATCAATTGCTGGTTGATTGAATACAATAAGTCCAATCTCCGAAGCCAATGTATCTTCCAAAAAAAAAAACTCCAGATGGAATTGTTCCCCAGTTAAATGGGATAAGTCCATTTCCCACTCTCCTTCAAACCTCCCTTTGTCAACTCTTTATTTCTCTATTGTCTTGGTCCACTTTCCCAGAAACAATTGTCGATTTTTGACGTAACTGGAAAATTGTCAGTTGCAACCAGTGGACTCAGATTTTGTCTAGATCAGTATTTCTCAACCATGGTCACTTTAAGATGTTGTTGCTGTTAGTTGCGAAGTCATGTCTGATCCATCGTGACCCTGTGGACAACGTTCCTCCAGGTCTTCCTGTCCTCTGCCATCCCATGGAGTCCATTTAAGCTCACGCTGACTGCTTCAGTGACTCCATCCAGCCACCTCATTCTCTGTCGTCCCATTCTTCTTTTGCCCTCAATCTTTCCCAGCATTAGGCTCTTCTCCAGTGAGTCCTTCATTCTCATTCCGTGGCCAAAGTATTTGAGTTTAATCTTCAGGATCCGGCCTTCTAAAGAGCAGTCAGGTTTGATCTCCTCTAGGACTGACCGGTTTGATCGCCTTACAGTCCAAGGGACTCGCAGGAGTCTTCTCCAGCATCATAGTTCAAAGATCTCAATTCTTTGGCGCTCAGCCTTCCTTATGGTCCAA